>NW_027644873.1:0-34544 GCF_032717465.1 Coenobita brevimanus | reverse complement strand
ATCATTTGAACATTTTTAAGAGGAATTGGTTTTCTGAAAGTATCAAGTCGAATTTTGAGTTCGTTTTAATTCTGAAGTCTCCTTTTCAGTAATATTTATGGTTATATCAATTCCTTCTCTTCGATTCACAGAACCCTCTATGTAAAGATGATCATCTTTCAAAATAATAAATTCAATTGATATCAAACTTGTGTCTTCTTTCCTATTTTTCTTTCCTTGGATTATAATTAAAACAAAAATAATTAATATATAAATAATAAAAATTTGTAAAATCATTATAATAATAATATTTTTTATAAGAATAATAATAATCTATTACTATTTCTTTGGTCTATATGGCAATTTTTTACCTACTGGGTCAATTATATTATCTACTAGTGTAAAATCTTTCGGTTGTGTAGTAATTCTCTTTGCATGGTAAGTACCAAAATTTGCTTGGCTTAAAAACTTTGTTACTTCCATCTCGGCTATTTCATGAAGTGCTTGCACTGCATCTCTTCTCATTCTAAGAGGTCCTTTTTCATACTTTCGAACTATCTCTCTAATCAATTTTTCCATTGTTTTTTTAGGAATTACTAAATTAGTACTTCTCTGCAGCCTTATTATTTCAGGTAAAACTCTATCTTTTCTTCTCTTCTTATTCTGAGGCCTCTTCCTCGGTACTTTTGGTGGAGGAAACCTTTTTCGTCCCATCCCGTGTTGAAACATAGTAAGTCGATCAGAAATTGCAGAATCTGTCTTTAAAGTCTTCATGTTTATTCCATAAAAACGGTAATAATTTTTATTTACTCTTATTTAGTTATACCTACTTATATCTGATTAATTTTTTCTCTTCTTCAACCTTTGGATTAACAGCGTTTTGAGGATAATTTACAAAAAAAATATCCAAAAAATGTTATTTTTTCTAAAAATTTGATATTATATATAGGGTATAGTTTTTCTGATTTTCATAAAAATGAATGGACATTTTATTACAAGAATTACTGAATGATTTACCATCTCCTTTAATGAATCCCGAATTCTATCCTATTATACCTCCTACTACTGAGATTATTACTCTAGGAACAACAATAACTACTACTATAACAACCACCACCACTACTACTACTACAACTACTACTGATAATAATAAGAAATTAGAAAATGATTTTAAAGAAGTAGAATCTGAAGAATTTATTAAGAAATTGAATGGAATTGTAATTGATAAAACAAAAACTTTAGAATTATTAGAAAATACTATAACATTACTGAATGAATTTTTAGTAACATCTAATGCACATTTTGGGTTAGAAAATCTCAGAACCTTAAATGTTGCTGCTTCTATTTTAAATAAAATAAATCCATGGAATAAAACTGTTTTAAAAACCGACTCTAGCTATATTGTTAAAGAATTTAAAGATCATATAATGAAACAAGAAAAAGAAAAGGAAGAGAAGGGTAGTAAACGATCAGAGAGGAAAAAAACGGAAAATATTTCCTATATAGTTAATGAAATTGAAAAAATAAAATCAAGCTTTACGGGAGAATTAAATAAAACTCTTGATATATTTATAAGTGAATGTTTAAATTCTGGGGTGTGTGTTGATTTCATTAATACTATGGGTAACAACTTAGCAAGGGGAATGTTTCATTGTGTTCAAACTAGTCTACAGATGAACAAATCCCATGATTTTAAGGTAAAAATTTGATTGATGAATCAAATATTGTCCCATTATTTACATGTATTATCAGTTGGGAATGTATTATTCGTAGCCATAGTATTCAATTGGCAAAAATATTAGGTTTAGATGACGATAATGTTGTCATTCTTGAAAATGGTGGATTGACAATGAGAGATGTGTTTGATTTACTATCATTTATTATAGAGAAATGTTATCATAATTTACATAACAGAAATAATATAGATAGTATTATAATTAAGGATAAAAGTAGTACTGAAGATGAGGAAGAGGAGAAAATAAAATCAGGAGGTAAAAGGAAGAAAGTATTCAAATATCCTACCAGTAAAAAATATGCAAAACAGATTAATGAGAAAGAAATAAAACAGTTTATTAAGAAAATTAAAACAGTTACAAGGGAAATTTCTGAAAATACAAAGAACAAATGTAATATAAGAAAATTTGTTGATACACTTCTCAAAACATCTAATAATATTAATTTTAACATAAATGATTTTGTAGACAAAAATAAAGAAACATTCGCTATATCAAATAGTGTCTCTCGTAAACTATTTTCTTGTGTTAATTTGTTAATGAAAATAGATCAGTCTAATAAGAATAAAAATAAATCATATTTTTCTTCTCTTGAAAATATGGTAAATTATTCTGTATCTAATAAAGATATCATTTCACTTTTTACTATATTACATAGTTGGGATTATATTACTAGAGAGTACGCTAGTGCTGTTCTATCTTTATTGTTTAATGATAAGGACATTTTTATGATAAAATCTCTAAGAGAAGTCGGATTCACAGTTGAGAATATTTTGCATATGTTTACCTTCCTTCTTGAACTTACTACAAGAAATTTCGAAAATAAAATTTAAAAATGTCAAATCCATTTGATGAAAAATTTTTCGTCTCTTTTGAAACAGAGTCCAGTTTACAAGACCAGTTTCCTCAATGGATAGAAACATTGCCGTGTCACTGTAATAAGAAAGAAATATTAAAATTATTTAACTCCTTTTTACAAAAGAAAAAAAAAAAAGATACTATCTTTCATGATTCAATTAAAAATTTCCTAGAAAATGTTGCTATTAGAGACTTTTTTAAGAATAAAAAAAATCTCCTTACTCTAATTGAAAATGGTTTGAATAATAAATTTTCTTATTGTTGTGAATTTTCCAAATGTAATGCGGAAGAAGGTTCCGAATATGACCTCTCAGAATTCGATCATCTAAATTATAGTATTATAGGAATTTGTATGAACTGTAAATACAGAATTATATGTTTTAAATGTGGTATTTGTAACAAATGCAATGAAAAACCATTAGCTCTATATAAATTTATAGATAATATGGTCATAAATCAAGAATTAAGTGGACGGTTTCTTTATATTAAATTATTATTAACAAATTCAATTTCAACAGATATTTTTAAATCTTTGAAAATTCTTGATGTAAGTGAAAATTATTTTCAGTATGAAGTTCAAGTTGTATTGAGAGGATTTGATGAAAATAATATTCGCTTTCACCATGGTCTAAATAATTTAGCTTGGGGAGGAAGTGGATCTATTTATCATTTAAGAGATAATATAGAACACCCTTGTTTTTGTAATGAATTAATTTATATTTTTTCGATTAATAATAATCAAAATAACATACAAACATTGAAAAGCTTACATATAATAGGAAATTATATTATACTTTCAATTGATTATAAAATTATTTTGATTAATAAATTACTAACAGTTGAAATTGATAAGTCTCCTGAAGGTAAAAATGAGCCTGAAAATAAAAAAATAAAAAGGGAGAAAACTTTTTCGGATATACTTTCAATGATAGCGGTCAATGAGAGGGATAAGTCCTACAAACATATTAGAAAATTTAAACATATTAAAAATTCTTTTGAAATTGACTATTTTAATTTTGGTAATATGGAAAAATTTGGATATAAAGAAAAAAATCATTTCGTTGTTAATATTACTAATCAATTTTTTTATTATGCAGAAAGGTTTCATTATATATTTCTACTACCTCCAATCATAATTAATTACCATAAAAATGAAGTATTATTTTTAACTAATATTCAAAACAAATACAATGTATTTATTTCAAGAGAAGATAGTAAACATTTAAATAGTCTCATATTATCCCATAATATATTAGATACATTTATTAATTTGAAATATGACAATAGAAGAGATGAAGAGGTATTAACAAAAGATAATCTAAATTACATTACTAATTTAATTTCTTCAATATGTGAAAAATAATGGTAATTAACCGCCAACCAGATAGATAGGTCAGCAAAGTTTGAATCATCTCAGTTGGTCTGGTCATATGACTATATTCTTCAATCATGGGATAGGAAGATGAAATAATTTCATTAGATATATTTTTATTCGTCTTCTAAGTATATTGTTTGAGCATAAAATGTATATATATCATTATTCATAAGTAATGACAAATTATTTGTTTTGATAATCCTGTAAATAAAATTATGATAACTATTGTTATATTTCTCTTTAAATGTCCCACATATAAATGATTTAATTTTTATTTTATTTTTAGGGTTTGTGATTAATAACTGAATATTTTGTCTAAAATCAAGATCATAAGTATTTCGATAAGGATATTTTTGAATACTCCATCTCCAATAAGGATGGTTAATTTTTATATAAAACCCATGATCTGTTCTACCGATTATATCATATTTCAATTTCTTTTTTCTTTTGAATAATTCTATCTGTTCATTGGAGCAAAATATAATCTTTCTACTAATTAAAAATTCACATATTTTCCTATCTACATCTTCTTTAATATAATGGCAGTGTAAACAATGATTAATACTTCTATGAATTTCACTACAAGTTATACAAAAAATAGATTTATTTCTCATATACTATATCTCTCCAGTCTGTATATATTTTCAATGCCTCAGGATATATATATATATTTTTTTTATTTCTTCATTCCTAAAGTCATAACATAATAATTTAGAAAATGCATTATATATATTTTATGTTAATATTAATGTTTTGACTACATCTATAAATATATTTACATGACGAGTAACAAAGATACTCATATGCATGATAAGCGATCAATAGAAGCACATCTAATTATAGTATATAATGAGAGACCATTATGTGATATTTTACATGAGATTATTCTTTTCTAAGTTTAATATACCATTGTTAATGTTGTTGCAAATTATATCTATATTATCGTTATTTAATATAGATATATTTTTCTCAAAATTAAACCCCTCGACATCAGGACATAATAAAAATTCACAGTTTTCCAAATTTAGAAAATAGGAGACCTCTATCTGATCGTGTCCATAGTTTATGTTTGAACCCAACTTGTATTGAAAACTTTTTATTTATTGTTATTACCATTTGGCCATAATCTATGTTTCCAAATTTTAATTAATATTAGTCCAAATATAAATACAGTTATAAAAGATAGACACGTATTAGTTAGGGGATCACCAGTATTCATATTTTTTAAAATATTATTTATACTATTTAGAAGTGTTAATGTCTGATCCTCAGTTAATAGTTTTGGTCCATTGGGTGTTTCACTGGGAGATAGGGAAGGTTTGTTCTCATTTTCAGCAACAATGGTATTACTTATACAACCCAACAGAAGTATAATTATACTAGTCATTATGATTTAAAAACTAAAGATATATCCTCTTCCGTTGCAATTTTTTTCTCTACATTATTTATTTTATTTTTTATATTTATTAATTCCTCTACATAAATATTATTTAACTGTATAATATTCCCTTCATTTTTTTCTTTATTTGATGACAACCACGGATATTTTTTATATCGTCCTTTTGAAATATGAAAAGAATCTGCTATTTCTTTTCCTTTTCTTAGCCCATCGATAATTGTATTTGGTTGACTATAAACACGTAATATATCCCTTTGTAAAATATAAGAAAAGAAATCGGTACATTCCATCTGTTGATAATCGTTTCCAAATGCTTCTTCTAGCGATATACGAATTATGGTTACCCCTTCAGTATTAGAAAAATTTCTCTTTTGGATATGAAAACTTGGAGCACAATCATCTACCCAAGATTTTTCTATAAATCTATTTACAAGAGTATCATTTACCCCTGGGCATTTTGCTTGTCTTCTTTCCTGACTTATATTTCTTGGATAGTTATATATTACACCATTTTCTACAACACCTTTCATGTCATATGGATACACTTCAATACAACCATTCAAATGATCCTTCTTAGTTATTATTATCCCTTTAATATTTGACGGGAGGATAGAATCAAATATACTCAATTTTTCTTGATATTCTTTTAATAAAGAATTTTGAAACATTTTTAATGATTAGGTTAAAGGAAAGATAAATTTTTATTGACAACCCTTCAGTGGGCTATCAACCGCCAACTAGATAGATCAGCAAGGGTTGAAACTGCTCTTCATCTCAGAGTTATTTACGACCATATAGTCGTATAATAACTCTTTGGCAGAGTAACGAAAGAGACCTAGCACAGATACACCTTCTTCTTCTTTACCTCCTGTAGCAACCTAAACTTAATTGCAGCCCGGGCCATGCATTATCCTGGTTAGTAGTGGGATATGAACTGTTTAAAAAAATAATAAATGGGGAGAACAAGACTTAGAAATTTCTAGATAAATGAGACAGACCACATTCCTTCCCTTCTCAATTGTCAGCCAGGCTAGGCTATGAGGTCGAATCATCTTCCTCTTCATTTTCATCTTCAGATTCATCATTATTATCATCATCTTCTTCTTCTTCTTCTTCTTCTTCTTCTAGTTCTTCTTCATCTTCTTCCATATTATTAGTTTCATCATTTTGAATTTTATAAGTTGTTAGTTCATTTTCAGATAATATTTCTTTTATATACTTAACATCATTTCTTATATTATTTAAAATATTAAAAAGATAGTTTTTTTCATAAAAAATTTTAGTAATTTTTCCTTTTTGGTTAGACATTTTTAAATTTCACTTTATTATTCATAATGAATATCTTTTTATAGTTAAAAAGGAATAGAGAATGCATTTTTTCATATTTTTACTTTCACACTCAAAAAATTTGAACTTGAATCCGTTTACAATGACAACAAATGAAGACAATTTCTATATAACTTCAACAGATAAAGAAGAAGATTTTAACGAAAAGATAGATTTTTATGTAAATAATATAAAACAACATAATATAAAACAACAAGAACAGATTCAGAAACTATATAATTTGACTCATGAAATAACAACCCATTCTACTAAAGTTTATGAATGGTTAATTAAAACTAATCTAAATTATCACCAATTTGCTACACAACCTAAAAAGGAAAAAAAATGTAGAATTATATTTATATATATATATATATATATATATATATATATATATATATATATATATATATAGAAAGCATTTAAAAAAATTGATATATATATAAGCATCAAGCTATTCATATCAATCAGTATCATAAAGGAGCTAAGATGGTTAAGGAGCTTGGTTTCTATGATATACTCGGAGTGAAACCCAGCGTTACCTCAGATGAGCTTAAAAAGGCTTATCATAAACTGGCTCTGAAATATCATCCTGATAAAAATCCCAATGAAGGAGATAAGTTCAAATTAATTTCACAAGCGTATGAGGTATTAAGTAATCCAGAGAAGCGAAGGGTTTATGATCAAGGTGGAGAACAATCATTGAAAGGGGGTGAATCTGAGACCTTTAGATCACCTATGGATATCTTTAATTTTTTCTTTGAAAATGTGAGGAAAACATCAACTTACACAAGAGATGTGAAGAAAACATCGATTTACACGATTTCACCATCCCTAGAAGAATTATATAATGGAACCCTTAAAAAAATATCCCTAGAGAGGGACATTGTATGTTATAACTGTAAAGGCCAGGGAGGAAAGAAACCTCCAGAGAAATGTCTTTCATGTGGAGGTAGTGGTTTTCAAATTAGGATTCAACAGCTGAGACCCGGAATTTTATCACAAATACAAACTTTATGCGGACATTGTCGAGGTCAGAGAGAAGTGATTGATCTTAAGGATAAATGTAAAACATGCCAAGGAAAGAAGGTTATTAGAGAGAGTAAAAATATAGAGGTACATATAAATAAAGGGATGAAAACCGGACAGAAGATAATTTTTACAGGGGAAGGAGATCAAGAACCTGGTCGTGAGCCCGGTGATGTTCTTTTTATAATAAAAGAGGAAGCCCATCCTATATTTAAAAATGATCTTATGAAATGTAATTTATACCTCACAGAAGCTCTTTGTGGTTTTCAAAAGCCAATAAAAACCTTAGATAATAGAACCATAATTATTAAAAACAATCCTGGTACGATTATAAAAAATGGCCAAATGAAACGTATTATAGGTGAGGGTATGCCAAAATATAAGAAGTTTGAGAAAGGTAGTTATGTATTCATTTTTCTATTGTTTTGCCATCGCATTTCTCTATTGAGCAAGTAAGGAAAATAGAATCTGTTTTACCACCGAGAAAAGAGGTAAAAATACCTGAAAATAGTGAAGAGAAAATATTAACAATTACACCACTCTCAAGACTATGAACAAATGGAAGTTGATTGAAGCTTGGAGCAGAGTGACAATGTCGTTATGAAAATCACCCTTTAGCAGAGCAATGCCCCCTCATAGATACACCTTCTTCTTCATCCCCACCTCCTGTAGCAACCTGACCAATTTTATTTTTCATTTTTGTATATATATTATTTCGATGTTCTGGGATAAAAATAGATGAAAGCTTCATTTCTGAACTAGCAATTCGTCTATGGAACCTTTCTCTATCTCTTGCACATTGCTCCCATTGACCAACTCTAGCTTTTCTATAAGCATAGTCCCATTTTATCATATAATGCACTTTTATATCGCCAAATCGAACCCGCTTTTCCATCATTTATTTTTTTATTTAAATTTATATTCAGAGTTATATATAATCATATTTATAATAAAATTTAACCAAAACACCTCTTTAAAAAAAGTTTTTTCCGTTCTTCCTATACAAATAAAGAAAAGGTGGTAACCCCTTTGGTATGATATAAAAGCTTCTCGAACTCCTACCTTTCTTTATTTGTGTTTGAAGGTGAGATATTAACTATTTTTTTAAAGAAAGAAAAAAAATATTAAAGATAATGAATATATATATAAGTTTTTTAAAGTTTGTGTTGTGTGTGTGGGTGATAAGTATATTTACAGTTCTTCTGAGAAGGAAACTATCTGAATATATGTCCTGTTTTTTTAATTGAATTTTTGTTTTCCTTACAATAAAAATATTCACCCAAAAGAACTTTAATTCCACCCTGCTGATATGTCCAAAAGGGATTTATGAAAAAAAAATACATCATATCCAAAAATCAACTTTATTGACAACATCATACACATAACCTCAGTGTTATATACGACCATATGGTCATACGACTACACCTTTGTCATAAATGCACGGAGTAGTGGTAGTTAGTGTTGGATTGTTTTTTGTTTTACAATAATATTTCAACCAAAACACCTCTTTCATTTGAACCTTGTTGTTCTTGTTACTTTAACTGCTGGTGCTGGGATGGAGCTGGAAGTTTGGAGAATGTTTCTGTGCTGGGGGACTCTGGCAGACTTACGGTTTTTCTCTTGTATGAGTCCATATATGTCTTATTAGATTTCCTTTTGTCGAGAAAGCCTTCTCACAGTGTTCACAGGCAAACGGCTTTTCTCCTGTATGAGTACGCATATGAATTGTCAGGTTTGACTTATCCGAGAAATTCTTCTTACAGTATTCACATGTAAATGGGCTTCCCCCTGTATGCGTGTATATGTGTCTCATTAGATTTCTTTTTGTCGAGAAAACCTTCTCACAGTGTTCACAAGTAAACGGTTTTTCTCCTGTATGAGTGCGTATATGTTTTCTTAGGTTTGATTTATCCGAGAAATTCTTCTTACAGTATTCACATGTAAATGGCTTTTCCCCTGTATGAATGCGTTTATGACGTTCCATGTCTGCTTTTTGCCTAAATGTTTTATTACAATATCCACAGGTAAACGGTTTTTCTCCTGTATGAGTCCATATATGTCTTATTAGATTTCCTTTTGTCGAGAAAGCCTTCTCACAGTATTCACAGGCAAACGGTTTTTCTCCTGTATGAGTCCATATATGTTTTATTAGATATCTTTTTGTCGAGAAAGCCTTCTCACAGTATTCACAGGCAAACGGTTTTTCTCCTGTATGAGTACGCATATGAATTGTCAAGTTTGACTTATCCGAGAAATTCTTCTTACAGTATTCACATGTAAATGGGCTTCCCCCTGTATGAGTGCATATGTGTCTTATTAGATTTCTTTTTGTCGAGAAAACCTTCTCACAGTATTCACAGGCAAACGGTTTTTCTCCTGTATGAGTACGCATATGAGTTATTAAGTTTGATTTATCCGAGAAATTCTTCTTACAGTATTCACATGTAAATGGCTTTTCCCCCGTATGAGTGCGTACATGAATTCTTAGGGTCCATCCATGTGAGAAACTCTTCTCACAGTATTGACAGACAAACGGCTTTTCTCCTGTATGAGTGCGTATGTGTCTTATTAGATTTCTTTTTGTCGAGAAAACCTTCTCACAGTATTCACAGAATAAAAGTTTTTCCCCTGTATGAATACGTTCATGAATTTTCATGTTTCCTTTTTGCCTAAATGTTTTATTACAATATCCACAGGTAAATGGTTTTTCTTCGGTGTGTATCATCTCGTGTCTTTTTAGAACGGTTTTTTCTTTGAAGCACCGATCGCATTTGTTGCATTTATGCGGCTTGTCGTGGCAATGAGTAGCTACTTCTAGGTCTACAGAATTATATTTTTTCATTTTTAACTTATGATACTTGAATATATTTTTCTTATGCATTTCCAAAGAAGATTTTTCAATACTGCATTCATCACAATTATAGTTTTTTTTTGTACTGAGATCTAGGGGTTCCTCTTGGATGTTACTCCCACTGCCCTGTTCCAGAGAAGCCTCCATGTCTATTAATTTCAGAAACAAAGAAAAACGATTATTACAAACAATTATTAAAAATTCTTCAGAAATATTTTTTTTCAATCTTTAGTGACTGTATAAAGTTGATTTTTTAAATATTTACTTTTACACCTTAGATAATTATATATAATTACCTTTTCAGTTTTTGAGATAGAAGGTGGGAACGAGGAAAAAGAAACCATCTGCTAGATCTCCAGAGTTGCTCACAATGCGCTCCACTGGTTGCCCACTAAAAATGAAAAAGAAATTCTAATAATAGTATTTTCTTCTTCCCTTATTTTCAACCAATTACAAAAGATAGGAACTAAAAATTATTTTATATTTAAATTTCTTACTACATTTTTTCTAAGAAGTTTAAATATTTTTTTTATGGACAAACAGGTTTTCTCCTATATGAGTTTGTATTCGAGTCTTCTCTTATAAGTGTGTATATCGAGAAAGCCTGAGTGCGTTTATGGTTTTCCATGATTATTTTTTACCTACCACTCAAATGAATTAATTCATGCTTTCTCATCTGCGTTTTTCTGGAGAAGGTATTGTTACAATATTTACAAGTATATGGTTTTTCCCCTGTATGGATGCGCTTATGAACGTTTGCTTGTGTTTTTTGCCTGAATGTTTTATTACAGTATCCACAGGAAAAGGGTTTTTCCCCGGTATGAGTGCGTATATGTTTTATTAGGTTCGATTTTGCCGAGAAAGTCTTCTCACAATATTCACAGACAAATGGCTTTTCTCCTGTATGAGTGCGTTTATGAATTTCCATATCGTATTTCCGTCTAAATGTTTTATTACAATATCCACAGGTAAATGATTTTTCTTCGGTGTGTCTACAGGTAAACGGCCTTTCTCCTGTATGAGTACGAATGTGTTTTATTAGGTTCGATTTTACCGAGAAAGTCTTCTTACAGTATTCACATGTAAATGGCTTTTCCCCCGTATGAGTGCGTACATGAATTCTTAGGGTCCAACAATGTGAGAAACTCTTCTCACAGTATTGACAGACAAACGGCTTTTCTCCTGTATGAGTGCGTATGTGTCTTATTAGATTTCTTTTTGTCGAGAAAGTCTTCTCACAATATTCACAGACAAATGGCTTTTCCCCTGTATGAGTGCGTTTATGAATTTTCATATCGTATTTCCGTCTAATTTTTTTATTACAATATTCACAGATAAATGGTTTTTCTTCGGTGTGTATCATCTCGTGTCTTTTTAGAACGGTTTTTTCTTTGAAGCACCGATCGCATTTGTTGCATTTATGCGGCTTGTCGTGGCAATGAGTAGCTACTTCTAGGTCTACAGAATTATATTTTTTCATTTTTAACTTATGATACTTGAATATATTTTTCTTATGCATTTCCAAAGAAGATTTTTCAATACTGCATTCATCACAATTATAGTTTTTTTTTGTACTGAGATCTAGGGGTTCCTCTTGGATGTTACTCCCACTGCCCTGTTCCAGAGAAGCCTCCATGTCTATTAATTTCAGAAACAAAGAAAAAACGATTATTACAAACAATTATTAAAAATTCTTCAGAAATATTTTTTTCAATCTTTAGTGACTGTATAAAGTTGATTTTTTTAATATTTACTTTCACACCTTAGACAATTATATATAATTACCTTTTCAGTTTGGAGGAAAAAGAAACCATCTGCTAGATCTCCAGAGTTGCTCACAATGCGCTCCACTGGTTGCCCACTAAAAATGAAAAAGAAATTCTAATAATAGTATTTTCTTCTTCCCTTATTTTCAACCAATTACAAAAGATAGGAACTAAAAATTATTTTATATTTAAATTTCTTACTACATTTTTTCTAAGAAGGTTAAATATTTTTTTTATTGACAAACAGGTTTTCTCCTATATGAGTTTGTATTCGAATCTTCTCTTATAAGTGTGTATATCGATATTTTCGAGAAAGCCTGAGTGCGTTTATGGTTTTCCATGATTATTTTTTACAAATGAATTAATTCATGCTTTCTCATCTGCGTTTTTCTGGAGAAGGTATTGTTACAATATTTACAAGTATATGGTTTTTCCCCTGTATGGATGCGCTTATGAACGTTTGCTTGTGTTTTTTGCCTGAATGTTTTATTACAGTATCCACAGGAAAAGGGTTTTCCCCCCATATGAATGCGTATGTGTGTTCTTAGGGTCGATTTATCTGAGAATGTCTTCTCACAATGTCCACAGGTAAACGGCCTTTCTCCTGTATGAGTGCGAATGTGTTTTATTAGGCTCGATTTTAATGAGAAAGTCTTCTCGCAATATTCACAGACAAATGGCTTTTCCCCTGTATGAGTGCGTTTATGTTTTTCCATATGTACTTTCTGCCTGAATGCTTTACTACAGTATCCACAGGTAAATGGTTTTTCTCCCGTATGGGATCGTATGTGTGTTCTTAGGATCGATTTCTCTGAGAATGTCTTCTCACAATGTCCACAGACAAACGACTTTTCTCCTGTATGAGTGCGAATGTGTCTTATTAGGGTCGATTTTGCCGAGAAAGTCTTCTCACAGTATTGACAGACAAACGGCTTTTCCCCCGTATGAGTGCGTACATGAATTCTTAGACTCAATTCATGTGAGAAACTCTTCTCACAGTATTGACAGACAAACGGCTTTTCTCCTGTATGAGTGCGTATGTGTCTTATTAGATTTCTTTTTGTCGAGAAAACCTTCTCACAATATTCACAGACAAATGGTTTTTCCCCTGTATGAATACGTTCATGAATTTTCATGTTTCCTTTTTGCCTAAATGTTTTATTACAATATCCACAGGTAAATGGTTTTTCTTCGGTGTGTATCATCTCGTGTCTTTTTAGAACGGTTTTTTCTTTGAAGCACCGATCGCATTTGTTGCATTTATGCGGCTTGTCGTGGCAATGAGTAGCTACTTCTAGGTCTACAGAATTATATTTTTTCATTTTTAACTTATGATACTTGAATATATTTTTCTTATGCATTTCCAAAGAAGATTTTTCAATACTGCATTCATCACAATTATAGTTTTTTTTTGTACTGAGATCTAGGGGTTCCTCTTGGATGTTACTCCCACTGCCCTGTTCCAGAGAAGCCTCCATGTCTATTAATTTCAGAAACAAAGAAAAAACGATTATTACAAACAATTATTAAAAATTCTTCAGAAATATTTTTTTCAATCTTTAGTGACTGTATAAAGTTGATTTTTTTAATATTTACTTTCACACCTTAGACAATTATATATAATTACCTTTTCAGTTTGGAGGAAAAAGAAACCATCTGCTAGATCTCCAGAGTTGCTCACAATGCGCTCCACTGGTTGCCCACTAAAAATGAAAAAGAAATTCTAATAATAGTATTTTCTTCTTCCCTTATTTTCAACCAATTACAAAAGATAGGAACTAAAAATTATTTTATATTTAAATTTCTTACTACATTTTTTCTAAGAAGGTTAAATATTTTTTTTATAGACAAACAGGTTTTCTCCTATATGAGTTTGTATTCGAATCTTCTCTTATAAGTGTGTATATCGATATTTTCGAGAAAGCCTGAGTGCGTTTATGGTTTTCCATGATTATTTTTTACAAATGAATTAATTCATGCTTTCTCATCTGCGTTTTTCTGGAGAAGGTATTGTTACAATATTTACAAGTATATGGTTTTTCCCCTGTATGGATGCGCTTATGAACGTTTGCTTGTGTTTTTTGCCTGAATGTTTTATTACAGTATCCACAGGAAAAGGGTTTTTCCCCCGTATGAATGCGTATGTGAGTTCTTAGGGTCGATTTATCTGAGAATGTCTTCTCACAATGTTCACAGATAAACGGCCTTTCTCCTGTATGAGTGCGAATGTGTTTTATTAGGGTCGATTATGCCGAGAAAGTCTTCTCGCAATATTCACAGACAAATGGCTTTTCCCCTGTATGAGTGCGTTTATGTTCTTCCATATGTACTTTCTGCCTGAATGCTTTACTACAGTATCCACAGGTAAACGGTTTTTCTCCCGTATGGGTGCGTATGTGTGTTCTTAGGATCGATTTCTCTGAGAATGTCTTCTCACAATGTCCACAGGTAAACGGCCTTTCTCCTGTATGAGTGCGAATGTGTTTTATTAGGCTCGATTTTACCGAGAAAGTCTTCTCACAATATTTACAGACAAATGGTCTTTCCCTTGTGTGAGTGCGTTTATGAACTTCCATATTTATTTTTCGGCTGAATGGTTTACTACAGTATCCACAGGTAAACGGTTTTTCTTGAGTATGTATCATCTCGTGTCTTTTTAAACTAGATTTATTTTTGAAGCACCAATCACATTTATGCGGCTTGTCCTGGCAATGGGTGTCCACAGAATTAGTAGAAACCTTCGGGCATTCCAGAAATTGTTTGCTCCTTTCCATTTTTTAACTTGTAATATTTGAATATATTTTCATCCGAATGTATCTTCAAAGAAGATTTTTCAATGCCGTATTCGTCATAATTATAGTTTTTTTTTTGTACTGAGATTAAGGGGTTCCTCTTGGATGTTACTCCCACTGGCCTGTTCCAGAGAACCTTCCATATCTATTAATTTCTGAAACAAAGAAGAGATAGTTATTACAAACAATTATTAAAAATTCTTTAGAAACTATTTTTAATCCTTTAGCTGGAAAGTGACTATAAAAATGTTGGCAAATCTGCGAGATCACGACATTGTCGCTCCATTCCAAAGTTTCAATATTCCTGCGAAAAGGCCCTTGCTGACCTATCTGATTGGCAGTTGGCTGCCCGCTAAAGGGTTAATCTTGCAGGACCGGCTTCCCTTCTAAAGCTGATGGTCAGTAGAGTTGCTACAGATGGTGCGGGGACTGTGTCGTTGCTATGCCAAAGAGTTATTTTTCAAAGGAACATTGTTGCTCCGCCCTAAACTTCCAACAACATTGGCAGCCACTTGTTCGATTGGTGGAAATTTTTTGGATAAACACTAGATGGTTGTATATAACCCTGTGGATGGTAAAAGATGGAAACCCTTCTGCTTTCTATGACGTGAAGCTTGATATATATAAACCTCTTAAACCCCAGCCTTCACATTGAGTGCACACCTCTTCGTCCGTCAACTCCTACCCCCCCCCCATTCCTCACCTCGTCGGGATGTTTTCGTCTCTATTATTTTTTCTTCATTTAATTTTAGAGGTAAGATATTAACTTTTTAGTAGACAACTCTGATGGATTAAAAAAAAAAGCATTTAGATACGAAAAAATTAAAATAATAACACCCGCTGAGCGGTTTGTCAATTAATGTTGTCAACTTAGTTTTGTTTTTAGATTTGGAGACTTTTGATGTAGCTTAGCTACTTTTTTTTAGCAATTACCTATATTTTGGCGACTAGATATTTTCTTGTAATCAAAGATCTAAATATTATTGTTTCTTTAACTAAAAAATATCAGTTGAATCTTACAATCCTTGCTCACTAACTTCAGCGTTCTCGTCCAGTTACCACTTTTGGCGCTGTTTCTCAATAACTTTGCTCCAAAAAACATTCTGAACTACCTATATGAAACAGTGTTTATCAGTAATTTTTTTCTGTGTAGTGTTTTTTTGAAGTTTCAGTATATGAATGAAACATTACAAATCTCTTTTTTCTTTTCTTTTCAAGATTGTGTTATGTGTGTTGGTGATGAGTATATTTGCTGTTCTTCTGGGATTTGTTATTTTTGGATGGAAATACATAGAAGAGTTGTCTTCCATCCCGGAAATCTCATCACAGCTGGTACCTTCCAATATGGCGAATCCACAGAAAGATGAATCGCCCTTGGCCTTCTTTATGCCAGATAAGGAAAGGAATATTCGTTTCCTTAGAGAAAATGACTTTCGCTGGAACTTCCCGAAATGCCAGCATTGTCAACATCTACGATCCGGAAACTTAACTAGTCGAAGAAACTACAAGAAAAAACAACGAAATCGTAGTCAGAAGAGTGAGGATAAAAACCTTGAGCCAATGGAAACTAATGTTATATCTCTCCCCCCCCTTTCCATTTGTGTGTAGAAGATGTATTTTTTTTTTAATTTTATAGTATAATTTGTTTTTTTATAGATTGTAAGAATTATTATAATAAATAAGGGATATACTAGAGAACTTACTGACAAACCACTTGAGAAAGAAAGTCGGCCTAATAGATCTAAAAAGATTTTATATATAGACAGGCCAGCAAAGATGTGGTGTTTTCAAAATAAAGAACCAAAAAACCTCTTCTTTCATTTGAACACCTTCTCCGACCGACCACCTTGAAAGGGGGAATAAAAAAAAATACATGATATTCAACTTTATTAACAAACAACATCCTTATAGAGGCATTGTTAAATGGTGTTTTCTTTTCACATTGGTCATCTCCTCTTCGATACAAAATTAAATTACATTCATTTTTTTCCTTTACAAGCAAAGGGTCTCTTGAAAAAAATTCAGTACACACTTCTTCTAGAGGTTCCTCTTTCATATAGCCCTTCTCTTCTTCTAGAGGTTCTTCTTTCCTAATAACTCCGGTAGAATCCCAAAGTCGTCTCTTCTTTCGCTTCCATTTCTAGTAATGAAAAAAAATTATTAGAGGACTCCTTTTTGCCAGATTCGACTCACTAATCACCTTTACCTAAAAATAAAACATTTTTGTATCTCTACCTAGTGGGTATGTAGTCGAAGCCTTGACGGCCGGCCAGACATCTGAGAGGACTGACTGTATTTAGTTTCTAGATTTTTTTACTCTTAGGTGGCATTTCAAAGCTGACTTCCTCTTATATTTTCTTTCACACTGATCACAGGTAAAGGGTCTCTGATTGCTGTGTGATGGATAATGGCTTGAAAGAGCCGTCTGGGTTCGAAAACTGTGATTGCATTGAAAACACATAAATGGTTTTTCTTTTGTGTGAATACGCTCGTGATTTATCAAATGTACACTCGGGGTCAAAAGTAATCATACACCCTCCAACACCCTCTGCCTCAGGATGGCTCTCTTACTGCGCGGCAGGTCACAGAACGAGGCTTGAGAGAGAAGGAAAGGTGGGTAAGCGGGGGGGGTCTGAATGGTGGTTTCTGATGAAGAGGAGGGAGAATGAAGCTCCATTTGCTGCTTGGTGTGTTGTTCAAATAATTTGGTCAAAATCATTTCAGACCATGAAGAATTAGATTGTCATAAAATAATAATGCAGAGCACCTTGTGTGGGTGTAAGATAAGAAGCTTAAGATATCATGTTTTAGCTCAGGCTGGCTTGTGAGAAATTTGCCGACGTGGCATGTTAACCGTTAGTGCTAAATGGAGGTGTCTATCACAAATTAATGTTCCGTATTCACCATAGAAAATCTTCAATCGAAGTTGATGAGCGAGTTCTGACTCCGTGGGAGAGCCAGTCACACAAACCAGGATGGATTCCAGGCAACGTCGTGCAGTGGAGCGAGGGCGTATTATAGGCCTGCGTGCTGCTGGCCACAGCATCTCCGCCATTGTGAGAGAACTTGGGTTGACCAGGCACACCATTCAGCGCTGATTAAGTCGGTGGGATACGTCAGGCAACATGGAAGACCGACCACGGTAAGATATGGTAGTCCTGAAATTGTCTTTTGAACAAGTATATAGTATACAGTATAAATCTAATTTATGTTTTCTCTAGGAACGCAACTGGCTACTTATTATAAATATATAAATTTACTGCATTTATCTCATAGTAATTAGTGTGAATTATATTATTTATATCCTTGAGGTCTCAATTTTCGTACAGTAATTACAATTAATCTGTTCTAATTTTCATTCCCCTTTAGGTCGGGAAGACCCAGAAAGACGAGTGATGAGGACACCGCCAGAATCCAAGCAGCAGTTGAAGGTAACCCATTCACTAACGCTCTCAGTAAGGGAACAACTTCGTCTGGATGTGTCTAACAGGACAGTCAGACTCGGTCTACACGAATCGGGCGTGCATCATCGCGTTCCCGCTATTAAGGGACGTTTACAAGAGAGACACGTGAGGGACCGCCTTGCGTTTGCTCAATTATGTGGTGAGATATGAATTTCTGGGCCCGTACTATATTCAGTGATGAAAAGAGCTTCTCTTCCACCAACCACGGAACCCTACACTGCTGGCGCAAAAACAATACTCATCACCGCCAGAATATCTATACCCTACAAAAGAGTGGGAGGACAACAGTAAATATGTGGGGATGGGTAAACCTCAATTGCTTAGGCGAGTTGACAGATTGAGGGGCGGTTCAACTCAGAAGTGTATTTAGAAATTTTAGAAGAGGTAATGATGCCAACCGTCCGAGCAATGGTCCTCCCCTATCCAGAAAAGATTATTTTCATGCAGGTAGGAAATATAGTTAAAAATGGTTGTAATTAGTACAGGTGTAAGAACGACAGAATTGATTTCGTATTCGTTTTTAGTGTGTGTGTGTGTGTGTGTGTGTGTGTGTGTGTGTGTGTGTGTGTGTGTGTGTTGTATTTGATGTTTCCTGGGTCCCGTCAGGCCCTTTTATTGTAATGTCGATATATTTTCAATGACGCTCCGGCGCAAAAATAAATAAATAAATAAACATAAAATAAAAAATACAAAATAGGTAAATAAAAAGAAAACTAATCTAAGCTTACAATGTCTTTTATTTCAAGGATAATTGTCCAGTCCACAAAGCCAGGGTGGTTCAGCGTTGGTTCGAGGAGAGGAGGGAACAGATCGAGCTCTTGCCATGGCCGGCAATGTCTCCTGATCTGAATCCCATCGAGACTGTTTGGGCTCAGATAGTGAATGCATGGGAGCCAGAGAATGGGAGGACACGGGAACACCTTCTCCATCACACTAAGGACGAGTGGGAGCGCTTCAGGCGAAACCAGCAAACGATCCATAACATTGTTGCTTCGGTACCAGATAGACTGCAAGCAGTTATTGAGGCAGGTGGTCACTGGACAGCCTACTAAGGGTACTATGAATGAACTGTATTACAAATAATTACAACTAAGTAAATGTTTGGAGTTTGGGCAGCCTGCTATTTTATTTCCCCTCTAATAGATTTAGTTATTAACTCCACCCATGTGCACAGACGTAAATGTTACTGACTATATTTAGGACAAAACAATGTATAAGCCTATGCAGCCTTTGCATATACGGAAATGGCATAAAACAGTTGACATAATGGAGACGAAAGGTAGTGGACGAAAAGAGCTTTTTAAATGATTTAAACAATTCTATGGTCGACAAATTAGAGCAATTTCCTTGCACCAACATTACGGAAGGCAATGATATTATAATTTAGTTTACGTCCGAAGACAAAATAGTCATGAACGCACACTTCTGGCTAAACACCGAGTTGTCACGTCGGCAAAGTTCTCACAGGCCAGCCTAAGATATCACGTTATCTAAAGCCTCTTATCTTACACCCACACAAGGTGTTCTGCATTATTATTTTATGCCATATTCTAATTCATGGCCTGAAATAAAGATTTTGAGCAAATCATTTGAACAACACACCAAGCAGCAAATGGCGCTTCATTCTCCCTCCTCCTCATCAGAAACCACCATTCAGACCCTCCCCCCCTCACCCACCTTCCCTTCTCTCTCAAGCCTTGTTCTGTGACCTGCCGCGTAGTAAGAGAGCCAGCCTGAGGCAGAGGGTGTTGGAGAGTGTATGATTACTTTTGACCCCGAGTGTACTTTCTGATGAAATGTTTTGTCACAGAATTTACAGGCAAATTGTTTTGTTTTTTTTCATCGGTGTGTGTTTTTTAGATGCCGCCTTAGCCCCTCTTTATTTTTGAAGAATTTATTACATCGGTCACATCTATGGAGCCTCTCATCGTCATGTCTTTTTTTGTGCCGCCTTAGCCCCTCTTTATTTTTGAAGAATTTATCACATCGGTCACATCTATGGAGCCTCTCATCGTCATGTCTTTTTTTGTGCCGCCTTAGCCCCTCTTTATTTTTGAAGAATTTATCACATCGGTCACATCTATTGGGCCTCTCATCACAATGTGTGATTGTATCAACTGAATGGGCGTTGTTCTTATGAATATCTAATGAGGATTTGGTGATGAAGAAAAGATCACATTGATCGCAGATATGGAGATCTTCAACCAATTTTCTTTTATCACTTTCATAGGTTTTACACCAAGCCCTATATAGTGCGGTGTATATAATTAGCACTTTACATTTATGTTCTTTCTTCTCTTTCAGATGGTGCCGAATACGACAGAACATCCGACAGATAGAGGAACACATTGGAGACGGACACGAAGCGCTATGACCAAATAAATGAAGCAGATCCGATAGCTTATTCTCTCTCTTTTGATATAATACATATTGTGACACTTTATCAGCGGCTTCTTCACATTCCTTTATATAAATACTGTTATTTTTATCTTGAGAGGGAGACTCTTCGATTTCTTGCAAAGGATTATATGATACCAGTACCTGATTATCACTTCTAGTTTCCATTTTTATTAGATCTATTGGAAAAAAAAATAGAAAAATTCCAAATGATTATTAACCTCAGAGTTATAACTCTTTAGCGGGCAGCCAACTGCCAACCAGATAGGTCAGCAAGGTCGCCCCAGTGTTATATACGACCATCTGGTCATACGACTTTGTCATAAGTGTTGGATTGTTTTTTGTTTTACAATAATATTTCAACCAAAACACCGCTTTCATTTGAACCTTAACTCCTCGGACTAGAGTGGTGGTGGACGGTGCCGCCGCTAGAAAAAGTTTTTGAGCAATATTGGCTGCCGCATTACAGTCTCTATCCAGAAAGGCTCCACCGATGGGACAAAAAGTAGTTCTTGACTGCTGGTGCTGATGGAAGTTTGAAGAATGTTTCTGTGCTGGGGAAGATGTAAAATATAAAATATTCAAAAAACCAACTTTATTGATAATAACCTGATATAGCCACTTGCCCAGACAAATGGTTATGAATGCGTTTATGAGCTTCTATATGTCCTTTCTGCCTGAATGTTTTACCACAGTATCCACAGGTAAACGGTTTTCCCCTCGTATGGAACTTATAACATTTAAATAAATTTTTATCTGAGTATTCTTATGAATCTCCAACAAAGGTTTTTCAATAAAGGAAATACCGCGTTCATAATAATTATAAAATTTTTTTGTACTGAGATCCAGGGGTTCCTCTTGAATATTACTCCCACTGATCTCTTTCAGTAAACCTTCCATATCTATTAATTTCAGAAATAAAGAAAAGATAGTTATTAAAAATAATTATTAAAATTTCTTTAGAGTAGTTTTTTTTACTATAAATTGTAAATTTCCAGTAATATTATTTTTTTCTTTGATAAATCGTTTTACTAAAACTTCCAAGAGGAATTAAAAGTAAAAAGCGTTTTTTATTCAAATTTTAGGTACTTTTTAATAATATTGGTTACATTTACATGACCTCTTCTACTATACCAGGCTCTAAAACTGTTAAAAAATTTAAGATGTTTCGGGTTTCACTCATATGAATGTCTTTGTAAGCTGTTAGGTTCATTTTTGCTGTAAAACCTTCTCATAATATTTACAGGCTAACAACTCTTCTTTGGTTTCTGTGTGAACGTTTTTTTGCAGTATTTACAGACAAATGGTTTTTCCTCCGTATGATCTTCTATGTCTCTTTTCCGCCTGAATGTTTTACTACAGTATCCATAGGTAAACGATTTTTCCCCCCGTATGGATGAGCTTATGTTCTTCCATATGTTCTTTCTCCCTGAATGCTTTCCTAGAGTATCTACAGTTAAACAACTTCTCTCATGTATGAATGCGTTTGTGAGTCCTTAGGTTTGATTTATCTGAGAAAGTCTTTTGACAGTATTCACAGACAAACGGTTTTTCCCCCGTATGAATGCGTTTATGGATTTTCATATATCCTTTCTGCCTGAATGTTTTACTACAGTATCCACAGGTAAATGGTTTTTCCCCTGTATGAGTGCGTATATGAGTTTTTAGGTTCGATTTTCTAGAGAAAGTCTTCTCACAGTATTTACACGTAAATGGTTTTTCCCCAGTATGAATACGTTTATGAATTTCTATATGTCCTTTCTGCCTGAATGTTTTACTACAGTATCCACAGGTAAACGGTTTTTCCCCCGTATGAGTGCGCTTATGAACTTCCATGTCTCTTTTCCGCCTGAATGTTTTACTACAGTATCCGCAGGTAAACGGTTTTTCCCCTGTATGGATGAGCTTATGATCTTCCACGTCTCTTTTCTGTTTGAATGTTTTACTACAGTATTCACAGGTAAATGGTTTTTCTCCTGTATGAGTGCGTGTGTGTCTTATTAGGGTTGATTTATTCGAGAAAGTCTTCTCACCTAGGTCCACAGAATTAGTAAAAACCTCCGGGCATTCCGGTAAGTTTTTACTCCTTTCCATTTTTAACTTATAACATTTAAATATATTTTTATCGAAATGAGTATTCTTCAACAAAGATTTTTCATCATAAGTATAATTTTTTTTTGTACTGAGATCCAAAGGTTCCTCTTGGATATTACTCCCATTGGCCTGTTCCAGAGAACCTTCCATGTCTATTACTTTCAAAAATGAAAAAAAAAAATAATTATAAACAATTACTAAAATAGCAGTATAAGAATGTCGTTAAATAAAATTGATTTTTTAAATATTATTTATTTTAGTATGAGGACGAAGAAGAAGGAGAAAAATGAACCTCCACCGTTGTTCGGCCACTTGTCCGATCGGTAGAGCTTTTAGACTGAGACTGCAGGCAACATTCTCATACCATTCATATATTCTTTCTCATATAAATGAATACGTATATGATTCCTTAGGGTTGATATTTCCTCCTCTTACACTATTTACACCAAAAAGTTTTTTCCCAGCAAATGTTTCCCCTCCCTCCCCTTATTATAATTTTCCATATTTACCCTTTGAATATGTATGTGTTATCTGAGAAAATCTTCTGATAGTATTCACAGACAAACCCCTCATATGAATGCATTTATGAACTTTCTGCCTGAATTCTTTATTCACAGGTGAATGGTTTTTCTCCTGTATGAGTGTGTTTATAAATTTCCAAGTTTTCTTTCTACCTGAATGCTTTCCTAGAGTATCCATAGTTAAACAACTTCTCTCAATGCGTTCGTGAGTCCTTATCTGAGAAAGTCTTTTAACAGTATTCAGACAAACGGTTTTCCCCTCGTATGAATGCGTTTATGGATTTCTATTCGTGCTTTCTGTCTGAATGTTTTTACTCTCCTGTATAAGTACATGTGTGTCTTATTAGGTTCGATTTTAATGAGAAACTCTTCTCACAGTATTCACAAACAAACGGCCTTTTCCCCGTATGAGTACGTTCATGAGATTCCATGTGTTCTTTCTGCCTGAATGTTTTACTACAGTTTCGACAGGTAAACGGTTTTTCTCCTGTATGAATACGTTTATGTTTTTTCATTGTTTCTTTCGTGTTGAATTTTTTACTACAGTATTCACAGGTAAACGGTTTTTCTCCTGTATGAATGCGTTTATGTTTTTCCATTGTTTCTTTCGTGTTGAATCTTTTACTACAATATTCACAGGTAAACGGTTTTTCTCCTGTATGAGTACGTATGTGAGTTTTTAGGTTGCATTTTTTCGAAAAAGTCTTCTCACAATATTTACAAGAAAAGGGTTTTTCCCCTGTATGAATGCGTTTATATACTGTTGGGTTCGATTTTAATGAGAAATCCTTCTTACAGTATTCACAGATAAACGGCTTTTCCCCTGTATGAGTCCGTATATGAATTCTTAGGATCGATTTATATGAGAAAGTCTTCTCACAGTATTCACAAGTATGTATCATCTCATGTTTTTTTAAAATAGCTTTTCTTTTGAAGCACCCATCACTTTCGTCGCATTTATACGGCTTGTCTTGAGAATGGGTGGCCATAATAAGGTTCACAGAATTAGTAGAAACCTCTGGACATTCTGGTAATTTTTCACTCTTTTCCAATTTCAACTTATAAAACTTAAATATATTTTTACCCAAATAAGTATTCTTATGCTTTTCTCTATATTCCTTATTATTATAGTTTTCTTGTGTAGTAAGATCTAGGGGTTCCTCTTGGATGTTACTCCCACCGGCCCGTTCCAGAGAATCTTCCATATCTATTAATTTTAGGAACAAATAAAAAATAGTTATTACAAAATATTATTAACCCTTTAGCGGGCAGCCAATTGCCAATCAGCAAGGGCCTTTTCGCCTCAGTGTTATATACGACCATATGGTCATACGACTACACCTTTGTCATAAATATATAAAGTAGTGGTAGTAGTTAGTTTTGGATTGTTTTTTGTTTTACAATAATATTTCAACCAAAACACCTCTTTCATTTGAACCTTAACTCCTCGGACTAGAGTGGTGCCGTTAGAAAGAGTTTTTGAGCAATATTGGTTGCCGCATTACAGTTTCTATCCAGAAAGGCTCCACCGATTGGACAAAAAGTAGTAGTTGTTACTTTAACTGCTGGTGCTGATGGAATAGAATTGGAAGTTTGGAGAATGTTTCTGTGCTGAGGGACTTTGTCGTTATAGGTAATATCACTCTTGGCAGAGCAACGACGTAGACCCCGAAGGTACACCTCCTTCTTTATTGATAACAATCCGATATAGCCACTTGCCCGCTAAAAGGTTGAAAGGCATTTATGATTCCCAAAAAAGTCTACTGTCTAATTGTCTATAGTAAGATGTAAAATAAAAAATATTCAAAAACCAACTTTATTGATAATAACCTGATATAGCCACTTGCCCGCTAAAGGGTTAAGGAATTAGGTTGGAATAAAAGAAGTGTTTTGGTTGAATTTTATTATAAAAAAAAGAAAAAAACACCAGTAGACTATACAAGTAAAAAAGAGATGCGACCAAATGGTCATATGTAACTGAGATGAAAAATATTTTCAACCTGGTTGAAGGTTGATTACCAACTACAAGGTTAAGAAATATCACCTAAAAACGGAAAATATTTTTTTATTTAGCCTGGAGTTTGAAAACCATTTTCTTACAACTAGAAAGAAAAATTCTAATAGGAGATTCCTATCATATTTAAAAATTCCATCCACGCCCACCAATTTGATTCAGTCATCATAGCAGTAATATGACTTGGAAAAGATTTACGTGCATTTTTACTTATTGGAGATGGAAATGGTGTAATTAAACTAAGAGAATAACTTGCCAACAATCTACTAAGGCGGCCATTTCCATCACTAAAGGGATGCAACGAAACCAGTTTAACTAGAAGCCATGCGGCACACCTAAAGATACCCTCTACACCTTTTTTTTCTTCAATGTTTTTCTTCATGTTCATAATAAAACTATTATACTGGTCCAGACAAGTCCAAATCTCTGTTTCCCATTCTTCTTGACTTCCCTTTCTTGGGTATTTATGAATTTCACCCTTATATTCGGCTACTCTATCAAAAGTACTAAACATTCCCTGGGGGGTCATAATTTTCTCATCAATTACTCCAGTCATTAGAATTTTACGAATATAAATAATGTATTTTTTAATTTCTAAAAATCCCAAATTTGATGGATTTCGTTGTTTTTCTTTCTCATCCATTTCCATTAGTTTTAACCATGCTTTGTATAAATTCTTAGTTTCCAGCTCACCAGGGGTCTTATAGAATTTCTTATTCCCAGTGGAAAGGGCTCCTTCAAAATTATCAATTATCTTTTGTGTGGTTTTATAATCTTGGATTGCAATTCTTTCATTAATAATTATATTATGAATGAATTTTTCTACCATTTTTTTCTTAGCTTTTTTTACTTTCACTTTATCTACTAATTTCTCATTAGTTTTCCATAATTTCTGAAATTTTATGATATCTTCAATCATATCATCAAAATTTGGACTTATTTTTTTTCCTTCTGGTAAATCATACTCTAGTAAATTATAGCAAGCAAAGATATTCTCCATTATCCTCTTAGTGGCTGTATAAAAATGTTGTCTTATCTTAAGGATATTTCTCATTACTGAAAAGGAATAAAAAGTTAATTAAACTCTTTATTTTTTTTAACTATTCTTCCAAGAAAAAAAAAGTTTAAAACTCAAATATCTATTTAACTATTTTTTTTTTAATACTATTGGCCCCGGTCGTCCGGCCGCCCTCCCCCTCTCCTCTCCCCTCTCCGCCTCCCCTCCACATAGTAGTTAATAAAAAATAGTTCATATTTTTTCTCTCTTTTGAGTTTTAAGCTTTTTTTTTCTGGACATTTATTGTTTTTTTTTTTGTCTTTCAATGACTTGAAACACATTTCTATAGCACTACTAGGAAATGGGTTAGAGGACTGGAATGGCAGCATATACCTAACTTCTTCAATTACTTTTTCATTTAAATTTAATGAAAATGAAGTATCAGTTACATCAAACTTATTCTTTAAATAATCTATTGTAGAATAAATATTATATTCTTGTTCCATATAATTACACATGCAATTATATATGTATTTTAAGTGAAGAATAATATCTCGACTAATAATCATATTTTTAAAATCTTTATCATTTCTTTCAGAAGAGACTGTTTGTACATAAAGATCAGATAATGAAAATTCTTCCCAAAAGATAGAGTTTTTTATAGAAAATATTAATGCCATTGAGAGATTCTCATTATAATCTTTCATATTGAGTTTACCTGCCGCATATACACTATCAACAGAATTTTTAACTCTTTCAGTTTTGATAAACTGAAGAAAATGAATTCTTCCATCTTTATGATTAATATATGGTTCAGTATCAATTTCTTCATTACAAAGAATGCGTTCTGCTCCAAATATCAAATACTCATAACCACGCCATCTATTTTCGAATGTTGTTACTTCAACTGAGATTGGGAAAAATACACAATCAGTCGTATTTTCTCCTTCTTTTGAACATATTCCGAAACAAGACTCTTTCTCTTTTTTATTAGGAATTGGAAGATTTTCTTTTTCCTCTTCTGCTTTTGGATTTTCACTTATCATTGATTCAAAAAGATTTTTTCTCATATCACCATCTCTCTTTAAAGAAATTATCCTTTTGAGATAGTCTCTCTATAATATTTTCTTTACTATATTCCAAAGTATTTTCATATATAGCAAAAAGGAGATATCCTTGACTTTTATTTGAAAATTTATATTTATCTTTCAAAATATTAAAACATTTCTCACAAGAGGTATCAAGTCCAATAAGGTCCATTGTTATTATGATCTAAATCTGTGAAAGATTGTAAAAATATATATACCCTTTTGTATCCGGTTTTCAAATAAATTATATAAAATTTAAGCTTTTTGGGAGGGGATGAAGACTGTAATTCAGCAACAGCCAACATCGCCCAGAACTTTGTAAATTGACAAAAATATACTGGAGTGAAACATTTTTTTTAATTTCATAGATAGTCTATCTACTTTATAACCCTTTAACGGGTAAGTGGCTGTATAAGAATATTGTTAATAAAGTTGGCTTTTGATTATTATATACTTTTTATATCAGACCTCTATATAAAGAAATACACACACACACACACACACTATAAAGCCAACCAGGAGACGGAATATTTGTGCTAGACAACCAATAAGTCCTTTTCTCCCCCACTTATTATTATTATTTTTTTTTAATAGCCTATATCCCATATTGTAATAAAGTTCAGGTTGCTAAAGGAAGGGGTATCTGTCGTTGCTCTGCTAAAAAATGATCTTCACAACGACATTATCGCCCCATTTCAAACTTCCTATATTCCAATAATACCAGAAATGAAATGAATAGTTGAAGTTTATTAGAAATAAATTCTACTATACCACTTAGACAAAGATAGTCATACCTTTCAACCCTTTAGCGGGTGATTTTTTTATTTTTTGGATCATTTCGAGTCTACTGTCTAACCAAAAAGACTCTAGACACATTCGTAAACAAGATTTTGGGAGATACTAAGAAACCCTTCCACGTAGCGTACGGTTCAGCCAAGTTTTCTTGCACTGGGAGGGGGGGGGGGAAACATTTTGCCTCTCCTAACACTAAATTTGCCAGAGTGATGAAAGAGAGAGGAGCCGGTCCGACAAATTTCACTCTCGTCGACGAATGGAACACGTCGAAAGTCTGCCACAGTTGCAAAGAATCTGATTATCGTAGGGTTTAAGAAAGAAGAAGGAGGTGTACCTTCGGGGTCTACGTCGTTGCTCTGCCAAGAGTGATATTACCTACCACAACGACAAAGTCCCCCAGCACAGAAACATTCTCCAAACTTCCAATTCTATTCCATCAGCACCAGCAACTAAAGTGACAAAGGTGTAGTCGTATGGTCGTATAACACTGAGGCGAAAAGGCAATTCCAACCCTTGCTGACCTATCTGGTTGGCAGTTGGCTGCCCGCTAAATGGTTAACCCTTGCTGATCTACTTGGTTAGTCATTCAAGAAAACTATCAGTCACATTTAACCATTGTTCCTCATCAATAGCTTGATCATCAGAGTCATCATCCAAAATAACTTCTATGTCACTTTCAGTATCTCCATCATCACTTTCAGAAATTATTTCTATATCACTTTCTTCAATATTTTCATTTTCAATCCCATATTCTTCTTTCTTCTTCCATATAAAAATCAATAGTATCTACCTTATCCATAATTTTTTGGATTTTCAATTGAGAAGTGTTTTCTAGACACAATTTCCGTTTTTTCCCTATAATAGATTTACTAGTAGTATCTGAGGATTTACCATCCATAACTGAAGAATAATATCTCATTAAATTTTTTCTTTTTTTTAAGCTCGCCTGTGATGAAAGAGAAAACCGGTCCAAAAAACTTCACCACCGTAGAACACGCCACAAACGCAAGGAACTTATGAATACAGTAGAATTCGTAAAAGATATGAGGACGAAGAAGGGAGTATCTGCGAGGTCTCGGCTGTTGCTCTGCCAAGAGTGATACTGATAATGACGTCATCGCCCCGCTCCAAACTTCCAGAGTATTCCGACAATATATGGCGGTCAATTGTCCGATTGGTGGAACCTTTCTGGATAGATATTGTAATGCAGCAGCGGCCAACATCGCTCAGAAACAGCTTCTAGATTACACAACGACAACCAATTCTAGGAATAAAGGTTCAAATGAAAGAGATCTTTGGACTGAATAATTTTATTATGAAGAAATGGTGATGTTTCTATGGTAAATTATCAGAGTATGCATAATGCCTGATTTTAATGTTTTACCACAAGAGGATGGAAGGTGATTTGAAACCACATCACAGCATGATACAGATACATGACACAACTGCAATGTAATAATAACACAGACCGTAAACAATTAACCCTTTAGCGGGCAAGTGGCTATATAAGGTTATTATCAATAAAGTTGGTTTTTGAATATTTTTTATTTTACATCTTACTATAGACAATTAATATTTCACATCCTTTAGCTGGCAAGTGGCTATATTAGGTTATTATCAATAAAGTTGGTTTTACATCTTATTGTAGATCACTACTACATAGTAGACTTTTTTGGGGATTATCAACCCTTTAGCGGACGACTTTTTGGATCATAAATACCTTTTAAACCTATTGAGGAAAAAAAAAATTAGTAGTAGATAAATGAGACAGACCTTCCCTTCTCAATTGTCAGCCAGGCTAGGTTAGGCCATGAGGTCCTCCAGGACCAAACGATACTTTAAGGGTTTAATAAGAAAGGGGAAGAAGAAGGAGGTGTACCCTCGGGGTCTACGTCGTTGCTCTGCCAAAAGTGATACTACCTACTACAACGACAAAGTCCCCCAGCACAGAAACATTCTCCAAACTTCCAGCTCCATCCCAGCACCAGCAGTTAAAGTAACAACAACAACTACTAGTTTTTGTCCAATCGGTGGAGCCTTTCTGGATAGAGACTGTAATGCAGCAGCCAATATTGCTCAAAAACTCTTTCTAGCGGCGGCACAGTCCACCACTCTAGTCCGAGGAGTTAAGGTTCAAATGAAAGAGGTGTTTTGGTTGAAATATTATTGTAAAAAAAACAAAAAAAAACAATCCAATACTAACTACCACTACTCCGTGCATTTATGACAAAGGTGTAGTCGTATAACCATATGGTCGTACATAACACTGAGGCGAAAAGGCCCTTGTTAAAATCTTTGAAGTAAATTATTATAATAGATATTTATATTTTTAAAATAAATATAAAATAAAGTTAATGAAATGGCTTTCCCTTTTGAATCAGATTGGGCTATATTAATTTTAGTTATTGTTATATTAATAATATTGATTATAATATTAGCTACAATTAATTATAAACGTAAAGATTCTATAAAAGAAAAATCATCATCTACTAGTAATCCTTTACTGGGCAACCACCCGCCAACCAGATAGGGTTGAAATTTCTTTTCATTTTCAGATTTATAAGGGTGTTTCAGCAAACACTCACCGAAGTGGGGATGTGACTATGGATCCAAATATCATCAAAAAAGAACCTCTGGAACCTTTTAATAATAAAACTTTTGATGAAAAGGTAATTAATTCTTTTACAACCATAAGTGAAAAATTATAGTATAGCTTCAACTTTAGTTTTTTTTATTTTTAAAAACATTTTCCCAAATCTTTTTATTTTTTTTTAGTTTTCTGAAGAAAGAATATTTATATTTTAATTTTTTAATATTCTAAAGGTTTTCTTTGTAACATAACTATCTAAAGAGAGAATTTTTTAGGTTGATTGTTGGGCCACATCTTTTGGAGAGGAGCCAAATGGGATCTCGAAGGAAGATATAAAAGAAGAAGAGAATGCGGTCAAAGAAGAAGAGAATGTTACTTTTGTGGATGAGATCTCCAAGGAAGATATAAAAGAAGAAGAGAATGCTGCTTTGGTGGATATAAAAGAAGAACCTCTGGAATCATCAAATGAAGATTATAGTGTCTTTTAATTTTTTAAATAAAATTTATATAAATATCAATATGGATAAAAACATTTACTGCTGTTCCTATTGCAATAAGTCATTCCTAAGGAAAGCATATATGAAAAAACACATGGCTATACATCGCGATGAGAGGCCCTATAAATGTGATAAGTGTAATAAATCTTTTAAAGTAAAAGAATATCTAAAAACACACGAGAGGATACATACAGGGGTAAAATTGTTTGTTTGCAAATACTGTGGTAGGAAGTTTATGAGGAAAGAGGACACGATGGTTCACGAACGCATTCATACAGGAGAAAAGCCATATACATGTCCTCAATGTGATCGTAGTTCTCGAACTCGGTCCCATATCAAAGCCCACATCAAAACACATCTGTAAAAATTGTTTGTATAATGTTTTTTTTTAATAAAGTTTTTTCTTCTTTAAAAAATAATTAACCCTTTAGCGGGTAAATGATTGTATTATATGTGGATGGTGAACTGAATGAATTTTTCTCTCTCAAGGTTGGGTTGAAACGGTTGTTCGTCTTGGGAAAAAATAAAAAAAAGGTATTATATTCTTTTTTATTTTAGCCTATTAATTTTTACATTCAAAAATGGAAATTTATATATTTCTATCTTACTCTTCAGTAAAAAGATGAAAGGAAAATCTTAAATCTAAATCTCTAAATAATACTTGAATTATTTGGATGCTATAAAATATAACATTTATTTGAAAGGTCTCTAGTCTTCCCAAATGGGTTCTGTTACTACAGCTACTGAGATTAATCCATATTTATTTCTCAAAGACATAATAAAAGGTTGATTAACGGTAAGAGTTGGTATAACCCTATCAACACAACAGTCGATACCAATCGATGCATTTCTGACCCCTTTTTCATCCATCTCAAATTTATTTTCCAAATGAATTTCATTCAGATATACACCTCCTTCAATAAACTTTGACATAAAATTTCCCCTCATATAAAGAGGTGCATCCAAAGAATGTGATTTGCTTATTTTAACTTTTGGAAGCACAACTTCATGAATACCATCATATTTCCTAACTTCATACTTTTCCAACAAATTGTTATCAAAGACCACCCTTTTTAAATGGTTTAGTTCTTTTCTAGTAAATTTCTCATCTCGTGCAGTAAAGAAGAAATCTTTTTTGGAAGATATGAATATTGTCACCACACTATCATCTTCTGTATTTATTTCAAAAAAATTAATCCCATCTGAAAACCCAATTTTACTAAGACTGCCTGAAAACATCTTAGCTTTTCTTTGTTTTTTTTTTTCACCTATTCCCCAAAAGGGTTGAGTACCAGCATCTTTCATGTTATTCTTCCAACGGAGGTTTACATTGAGACCAATACAGGCAACAAAAGCCAGATATGATGAGGGTGGTAATTTCAACTCATAACTACTACCGAAAAGCTTCTTCATCATCTCTTCTATCAGTTTTCTTAGACTTTCTTGATTTCTTCGCTCGAACTGACCAACCAATAAATATTTCTCTTTTCTTAACTTGGATAAATAAGACTTTTCTTTCATTTTCAAATCTTTAGCGAGAAATACACCCACATTCATTCTTCCACTTTCGTGTAACTCTGCAAAATGAAACATAAAAACGGATACAGCTTCATCTCCTTTATCTAAGTGCCATATAATATCAAGGAGATACTTGAAAGCAAAGAACGAGACGTATGTATTCCCCTTATCATACTTGAGAGCCTCTATTATAATGAATTTATCCCAATTCTTCTTCAGGGGTTCCTCTTCTCTCTTGTATTCTGACAGAGGCGCCTCCATCTTTTCTTATAGCTCTTGTCGGGATGGGAGGAGCTTTATATATCCCCTGTTGCCCCTTTCCTTTCTCTATATTGTTTTAATTTTTTCTCTTTCTTCTGTTTCATATAACTTATTATCTTGAGAATAATTTATACAAAATTTTATTATAAGAATCAAAATATACAAAAATCCAAACACATATATCAATTTCATTTCTCTATAGATTATTATTTTGTATAATGTTTTTTTTAATAAAGTTTTTTCTTCTCCTTTAAAAAATAATTAACCCTTTAGCAGGTAAATGATTGTATTATATGTGGATGGTGAACTGAATGAATTTTTCTTTCTCTTAAGGTTGGGTTGAAACACTTGTTCGTCTTGGGAAAAAATTAAAAAAAGGTATTATATTTTACATTCAAAAATGGAAATTTATATATTTCTATCTTACTCTTCAGTAAAAAAGATGAAAGGAAAATCTTAAATCTAAATCTCTAAATAATACTTGAATTATTTGGATGCTATAAAATATAACATTTATTTGAAAGGTCTCTAGTCTTCCCAAATGGGTTCTGTTACTACAGCTACTGAGATTAATCCATATTTATTTCTCAAAGACATAATAAAAGGTTGATTAACGGTAAGAGTCAGTATAACTCCATCAACACAACAGGCGATACCAATCGATGCAATTCTGACCCCTTTTTCATCCATCTCAAATTTATTATCCAAATGAATTTCATTCAGATATACACCTCCTTCAATAAACTTTGACATAAAATTTCCCCTCATATAAGGAGGTGCATCCAAAGAATGTGATTTGCTTATTTTAACTTTTGGAAGCACAACTTCATGAATACCATCATATTTCCTAACTTCATACTTTTCCAACAAATTTTTATCAAAGACCACCCTTTTTAAATGGTTTAGTTCATTTCTAGTAAATTTCTCATCTCGTGCAGTAAAGAAGAAATCTTTTTTGGAAGATATGAATATTGTCACCACACTATTATCTTCTGTATTTATTTCAAAAAAATTAATCCCATCTGAAAACAAAATTTTACTAAGACTGCCTGAAAACATCTTAGCTTTTCTTTTTTTTTTCTTTTTTTCACCTATTCCCCAAAAGGGTTGAGTACCAGCATCTTTCATGTTATTCTTCCAACGGAGGTTTACATTGAGACCAATACAGGCAACAAAAGCCAGATATGATGAGGGTGGTAA
>NW_027644872.1:0-44177 GCF_032717465.1 Coenobita brevimanus | reverse complement strand
AACGTACGCTACTTTGAAGGGTTTCTTAGTATCTCCCAAAACCTTGTTTAGAGTCTTTCTGATTAGACAGTAGACTCGAAATGATCCAAAAAATAAAAGTCACCCGCTAAAGGGTTGAAAGGCATTTATGATCCCAAAAAAAGTCTACTTTGTAGTAGTGATCTACAGTAAGATGTAAAATAAAAAATATTCAAAAACCAACTTTATTGATAATAACCTAATATAGCCACTAAAGGATGCGAAATATAAAAAACAACTTTATTGATAACAATCCGATATAGCCACTTGCTCGTTAAAGGGTTGAAAGGCATTTATGATTCCCAAAAAGTCTATTGTCTATAATAAAAAATATTCAAAAACCAACTTTATTGATAATAACCTAATATAGCCACTTGCCTATTAAAGGGTTAAAATTTCTCTTTGTCTCGGGGTTTATGTATAATTATATAGTAGTATGACTATCTTTGTCTAAATGGTATAGTAGAATTTGTTTCTAATAAACTTCAACTATTCATTTAATTTTTGGTATTATTGAAGTTTGAAATGGGGCAATAATGTCGTTGTGAAGATCGTTTTTTTAGCAGAGCAACGACAGATACCCTCTCCTGTAGCAACCTGAACTTTATTACAACCTGAGCCATAAATTAACCTAATCAGTTATGGGGTATAGGCCACTTACCCGTTAAAGGGTTAAAAATAGATAGACTATCTATAAAATAAAATAAAAATATTTCACTCCAGTATATTTTTGTCAATTTATAAAGTACTGGGCAATTTTGGCTTTTTCTGAATTATAGTCTTCATAAAAGCTTAAATTTTATATAATTTATTTGAAAACCGGATACAAAAGGGTATATAAATTTTTACAATCTTTCACAGATAATAACAATGGACCTTATTAGACCTGATACCTCTTGTGAGAAATGTTTTAATATTTTGACAGATAAATATAAATTTTCAAATAAAAGTCAAGGATATCTCCTTTTTGCTATATATGAAAATACTTTGGAATGTAGTAAAGAAAAAATTATAGAGAGACTAAATAACAATCTCAAAAGGATAATTTCTTTAAAGAGAGATGGTGACATGAGAAAAAACCTTTTTGAATCAATGATAAGTGAAAATCCGAAAGAAGAAGAGGAAAAAGAAAATCTTCCAATTCCTAATAAAAAAGAGAAAGAGTCTTGTTTCGGAATATGTTTAAAAGAAGGAGAAAATACGACTGATTGTGTATTTTTCCCAATCTCAGTTGAAGTAACAACATTCGAAAATAGATGGCGTGGTTATGAGTATTTGATATTTGGAGCAGAACGCATTCTTTGTAATGAAGAAATTGATACTGAACCATATATTAATCATAAAGATGGAAGAATTCATTTTCTTCAGTTTATTAAAACTGAAAGAGTTAAAAATTCTGTTGATAGTGTATATGCGGCAGGTAAACTCAATATGAAAGAATATAATGAGAATCTCTCAATGGCATTAATATTTTCTATAAAAAACTCTATCTTTTGGGAAGATTTTTCATTATCTGATCTTTATGTACAAACAGTCTCTTCTGAAAGAAATGATAAAGATTTTAAAAATATGATTATTAGTCGAGATATTATTCTTCACTTAAAATATATATATAATTGTATGTGTAATTATATGGAACAAGAATATAATATTTATTCTACAATAGATTATTTAAAAAATAAGTTTGATGTAACTGATACTTCTTTTTCATTAAATTTAAATGAAAAAGTAATTGAAGAAGTTAGGTATATGCTGCCATTCCGTTCCTCTAGCCCATTTCCTAGTAGTGCTATAGAAATGTGTTTCAAGTCATTGAAAGATAAAAAATTACCCCAATAAATATCCAGAAAAAAAAAGCTTAAAACTCAAAAGAGAGAAAAAATATAAACTATTTTTTATTAACCACTATGGAAGGCGGGGCCGAGGTAGGGGGGGCCGTCGCCCCCCCCCCAAATAGTATTAAAAAAAAAAATAGTTAAATAGATATTTGAGTTTTAAACTTTTTTTTTCTGGGAAGAATAATTAAAAAAATAAAGAGTTTAATTATCCTTAACCCTTTAGCGGGTAAGTGGCTATATAAGGTTATTATCAATAAAGTTGGTTTTTAAATATTTTTTATTTTACATCTTACTATAGAAAATTAATATTTTGCATCCTTTAGCTGGCAAGTGGCTATATTAGGTTATTATCAATAAAGTTGGTTTTGCATCTTATGGTAGATCACTACTACATAGTAGACTTTTTGGTGGATTATCAATCCTTTAGCGGGCGACTTTTTGAATCATAAATGTTTTTTAAACCTATTGAGGAAAAAAAATTTACTAGATAAATGAGACAGACCTTCCCTTCTCAATTATCAGCTAGGCTAGGCTAGGCCATAAGGTCCTCCAAGACCAAACGATACTATAAGAATATTAAATGTTCCCTGGGCAAAATACTGTTGGACTCGAAGAATGTCACTCCTCTCTTCGAAAAGAGATGTCTGGCCATCTCTCGGATGGCCATCAGCTGTGCAGTGCGATGATAGAAGATCTACTCCAAAGACAACGACGAGCTACCTGAAAACTTCCAGCTCCATCCCAGCACCAGCAACTACAACATAGTCCGAGGAGTTAAGGTTCAAATGAAAGAGGTGTTTAACAACCCAACACTACTACTCCGTGCATTTATGATAAAGGTGTAGTCGTATGACCATATGGTCGTATATAACACTGAGGCGAGTTTATACAGCCACTAAGAGGATAATGGAGAATATCTTTGCTTGCTATAATTTACTAGAGTATGATTTACCCGAAGGAAAAAAAATAAGTCCAAATTTTGATAATATGATTGAAGATATCATAAAATTTCAGAAATTATGGAAAACTAATGAGAAATTAGTAGATAAAGTGAAAGTAAAAAAAGCTAAGAAAAAAATGGTAGAAAAATTCATTCATAATATAATTATTAATGAAAAAATTGCAATCCAAGATTATAAAACTACACAAAAGATAATTGATAATTTTGAAGGAGCCCTTTCTACTGAGAATAAGAAATTCTATAAGATTCCTGGTGAGCTGGAAACCAAGAATTTATACAAAGCATGGTTAAAACTAATGGAAATGGATGAGAAAGAAAAACAACGAAATCCATCAAATTTGGGATTTTTAGAAATTAGAAAATACATTATTGATATTCATAAAATTCTAATGACTGGAGTAATTGATGAGAAAATTATGACTACCCCTGGAATATTTAGTACTTTTGATAGAGTAGCCGAATATAAGGGTGAAATTCATAAATACCCAAGAAAGGGAAGTCAAGAAGAATGGGAAACAGAGATTTGGACTTGTCTGGACCAGTATAATAGTTTTATTATAAACATGAAGAAAAACATTGAAGAAAAAAAAGGTGTAGAGGGTATCTTTAGGTGTGCCGCATGGCTTCTAGTTAAACTGGTTTCGTTGCATCCCTTTAGTGATGGAAATGGCCGCCTTAGTAGATTGTTGGCAAGTTATTCTCTTAATTTAATTACACCATTTCCATCTCCAATAAGTAAAAATCGAGAAGATTTTATTGATGCACTTATCAATGCACGTAAATCTTTTCCCAGTCATATTACTGGTATGATGATTGAATCAAATTGGTGGGCGTGGATGGAATTTTTAAATATGCTAGGAATCTCCTATTAGAATTTTTCTTTCTAGTTGTAAGAAAATGGTTTTCAAACTCTAGGCTAAATAAAAAAATATTTTCCGTTTTTAGGTGATATTTCTTAACCTTCAACCAGGTTGAAAATATTTTTCATCTCAGTGACCATCGCATCTCTTTTACTTATATAGTCTACTGGTGTTTATTTCTTTTTTTGATAATAAAATTCAACAAAAAACACTTCTTTTATTATTCCTTAACCCTTTAGCGGACAAGTGGCTATATCAGGTTATTATCAATAAAGTTGGTTTTTTAATATTTTTTATTTTACATTTTATTATAGACAATTAGACAGTAGACTTTTTTGGGAATAGCGGACAAGTGGTTATATCGGATTGTTATCAATAAAGAAGGTGGTGTACCTTCGGGGTAAAACTAACTACTACTACTACTATCACTACTTTATATATTTATGACAAAGGTGTAGTAGTATGACCATATGGTCGTATATAACACTGAGGCGAAAAGGCTGCCCGCTAAAGGGTTAATAATATTTTGTAATAACTATTTTTTATTTGTTCCTAAAATTAGTAGATATGGAAGATTCTCTGGAACGGGCCGGTGGGAGTAACATCCAAGAGGAACCCCTAGATCTTACTACACAAGAAAACCATAATAATAAGGAATATAGAGAAAAGCATAAGAATACTTATTTGGGTAAAAATATATTTAGGTTTTATAAGTTGAAATTAGAAAAGAGTGAAAAATTATCAGAATGTCCAGAGGTTTCTACTAATTCTGTGAACCTTATTATGGCCACCCATTCTCAAGAGAAGCCGTATAAATGCGGTGATGGAGCTATTTTAAAAAAACATGAGATGATACATACTTGTGAATACTGTGAGAAGACTTTCTCATATAAATCGATCCTAAGAATTCATATGCGGACTCATACAGGGGAAAAGCCGTTCATTTGTGAATACTGTAAGAAGGATTTCTCATTAAAATCGAACCTAACAGTACATAAACGCATTCATACGGGGAAAAACCCTTTTCTTGTAAATATTGTGAGAAGACTTTTTCGAAAAAATACAACCTAAAAACTCACATACGTACTCATACAGGGGAAAAGCCGTTCATTTGTGAATACTGTAAGAAGGATTTCTCATTCAAATCGAACCTAACAGTACATAAACGCATTCATACAGGAGAAAAACCGTCTACCTGTGAATATTGTAGCAAAAAATTCAACATGAAAGAAACAATGAAAAAACATAAACGTATTCATACAGGAAAAAAACCGTTTACCTGTCGAAACTGTAGTAAAACATTCAGGGAGAAAGAACACATAAAATCTCATGAACGTACTCATACGGGGAAAAGGCCGTTTGTTTGTGAATACTGTGCGAAGAGTTTCTCATTAAAATCGAACCTAATAAGACACACATGTACTTATACAGGAGAGTAAAAAGAATAGAAATCCATACGAGGGGAAAAACGTTTGTCTGAATACTGTTAAAAGGCTGTTTGTTTGTGAATATTATCAGAAGATTTTCTCAGATAACACATACATATTCAAAGGGTAAATATAATAAGGGGAGGGAGGGGAAACATTTGCTAGGAAATTTTTTTTTAGTGTAAGAGGAATCATATAAGTATTTATTTATATGAGAAAGGTATAAGAATGTTGCCTATCGGACAAGTGGCCGAACAACGGTGGAGGTTCATCCTTCTTCTTCGTCCTCATACTAAAATAAATAATATTTAAAAAATTTATTTTATTTAACAATACTGCTATTTTAGTAACTATTTATAATAACTCTTTTTTTTCTTTTTTAAAATTAATAGACATGGAAGGTTCTCTGGAACAGGCCAATGGGAGTAATATCCAAGAGGAACCTTTGGATCTCAGTACAAAAAAAAATTATACTTATGATGAAAAATCTTTGTTGAAGAATATTCATTTCGATAAAAACATATTTAAATGTTATAAGTTAAAAATGAAAAAGAGTGAAAACTTACCGGAATGCTCGAAGATTTTTACTAATTCTGTGGACCTAAGTGAGAAGACTTTCTCACACACACGCACCCATACAGGAGAAAAACCAGTTACCTATGAATACTGTAGTAAAACATTCAAACAGAAAAGAGACGTGGAAGATCATAAGCTCATCCATACAGGGGAAAAACCGTTTACCTGCGGATACTGTAGTAAAACATTCAGGCGGAAAAGAGACATGGAAGTTCATGAGCGCATTCATACTGGGGAAAAACCGTTTATCTGTGGATACTGTAGTAAAACATTCAGGCAGAAAGCATATATGAAAATCCATAAACGTATTCATACGGGAGAAAAACCATTTATCTGTAAATATTGTCAGAAAACTTTCTCGGATAAATCGAGCCTAAAATGTCATATACGCACTCATACAGGGGAAAAACCATTTACCTGTGGATACTGTAGTAAAACATTCAGGCAGAAAGGATATATGAAAATCCATAAACGCATTCATACGGGGGAAAAACCGTTTGTCTGTGAATGCTGTCAAAAGACTTTCTCAGATAAATCAAACCTAAGGACTCATAAACGCATTCATACATGAAAGAACCCTTTAGTTGGCAAGTGGCTATATAAGGTTATTATCAATAAAGTTGGTTTTTGAATATTTTTTTATTTTACATGGATTATCAACCTTTTAGCGGGCGACTTTTTGGATAATAAATGCTTTTTAAACCTATTGAGGAAAAAAATTAGTACTAGACTCTAGACACATTCGTAAACAAGGTTTTGGGAGACACTAAGAAACCATTCAACGTAGCGTACGGTTCAGCCAAGTTTTCCTGTACTGGGAGGGGGGAAGAAGGAGGAGGTGTACTACCTTCGGGGTCTACGTCGTTGCTCTGCCTACTAAAACGACAAAGTCCTCCAGCACAGAAACATTCTCCAAACTTCCAGCAACAACAACAATTACTAGTTTTTGTCCAATCGGTGGAGCCTTTCTGGATAGAGACTGTAATGTGGCAGCCAATATTGCTCAAAAACTCTTTCTAGCGGCGGCACCGTCCACCACCACTCTAGTCCGAGGAGTTAAGGTTCAAATGAAAGAGGTGTTTATAACAACCCAACACTAACTACTACTACTACTCCGTGCATTTATGATAAAGGTGTAGTCGTATGACCATATGGTCGTATATAACACTGAGGCGAAAAGGCAATTGCTGACCTATCTGGTTGGCAGTTGGCTGCCCGCTAAAGGGTTAACTCCGAGGTTAACAATCATTTGGAATTTTTCTAATAACTATTTTTTTTTTTCAATAGATCTAATAAAAATGGAAACTAGAAGTGATAATCAGGTACTGGTATCATATAATCCTTTGCAAGAAATCGAAGAGAAGTCTCCCTCTCAAGATAAAAATCACAGTATTTATATAAAGGAATGTGAAGAAGCCGCTGATAAAGTGTCACAATATGTATTATATCAAAAGAGAGAAAATAAACTATCGGATCTGCTTCATTTATTTGGTCAGAGCGCTTCGTGTCCGTCTCCAATGTGTTCCTCTATCTGCCGGATATTCTGTCGTATTCGGCACCATCTGAAAGAGAAGAAAGAACATAAATGTAAAGTGCTAATTATATACACCGCACTATATAGGGCTTGGTGTAAAACCTATGAAAGTAATAAAAGAAAATTGGTTGAAGATCTCTATGTCTGCGATCAATGTGATCTTTTCTTCGTCAGCAAATCCTCATTAGATATTCATAAGAACAACGCCCATACAATCACACATTGTGATGAGAGGCTCCATAGATGTGACCGATGTGATAAATTCTTCAAAAATAAAGAGGGGCTAAGGCGGCACAAAAAAAGACATGACGATGAGAGGCTCCATAGATGTGACCGATGTGATAAATTCTTCAAAAATAAAGAGGGGCTAAGGCGGCACAAAAAAAGACATGACGATGAGAGGCTCCATAGATGTGACCGATGTGATAAATTCTTCAAAAATAAAGAGGGGCTAAGGCGGCATCTAAAAAACACACACCGATAAAAAAAAAAAAAAATTTGCCTGTAAATTCTGTGACAAAACATTTCATCAGAAAGTACATTTGATAAAGAAAAACCATTTATGTGTTTTCAATGCAATCACAGTTTTCGAACCCAGACGGCTCTTTCAAGCTATTATCCATCACACAGCAATCAGAGACCCTTTACCTGTGATCAGTGTGAAAGAAAATATAAGAGAAAGTCAGCTTTGAAATGTCATGGCTGTATCAGGTTATTATCAATAAAGTTGGTTTTTGAATATTTTTTATTTTACATCTTACTATAGACAATTAATATTTCGCATCCTTTAATTGGCAATTGGCTATTATAAATAAAGTTAGTTTTTAAATATTTTATATTTTAAATCTTACTGTAGATTACTATTATATAGTAGACTTTTTTGGGGGCTCATAAATGCCTTTTAACCCTTTAGTGGCCGACTTTTTGTATTTTTTGGATCATAAATGCCTTTTAAACCTTCTTATTAAAAAAGCAATTATACTGTAAAATTAAAAAAAATACATCTACACACAAATGGAAAGGGGGGGAAGAGATATAATATTAGTTTCCATTGGCTCAAGGTTTTTATCCTCACTCTTCTGACTACGATTTCGTTGTTTTTTCTTGTAGTTTCTTCGATTAGTTAAGTTTTCGGATCGTAGATGTTGACAATGCTGGCATTTCGGGAAGTTCCAGCGAAAGTCATTTTCTCTGAGGAAACTTTCCTTGTCTGGCATAAAGAAGGCCAAGGGCGATTCATCTTTCTGTGGATTCGCCACATTGGAAGGTAGCAGCTGTGATGAGATTTCTGGGGTGGAAGACAACTCTTCTATGTATTTCCATCCAAAAATAACAAATCCCAGAAGAACAGCAAATATACTCATCACCAACACACATAACACAATCTTGAAAAGAAAAGAAAAAAGAGAGTTGTAATGTATACTGAAACTTCAAAAAACACTACATAGAAAAAAATTGCTGATAAACACTGTTTCATATAGGTAGTTCAGAATGTTTTTTGGCGCAAAGAAACAGCGCCAAAAGTGGTAACTGGACGAGAACGCTGAAGTCGGTTACCAGTTAAAGAAACAATAATATTTAGATCTTTGATTACAAAAAAACATCTAGTCGCCAAAATATAGGTAATTGCTAAAAAAAAGTAGCTAAGCTAGATCAAAAGTCTCCAAATCTAAAAACAAAACTAAGTTGACAACAAACTATTTTAATTTTTTCGATCTAAATGCTTTTTTTTTTAATCTATCAGAGTTGTCTACTAAAAAGTTAATATCTTACCTCTAAAAATAAATGAAGAAAAAATAATAGAGACGAAAACATCCGGACGAGGTAAGGGGAGGAGTAGGAGTTGACGGACGAAGAGGTGTGCACTCAATGTGAAGGCTGGATTTAAGAGGTATATATATATGAAGCTTCACGCAGAGGGGTTTCCATCTTTTACCATCCACAGGATTATATACAACCGTCTAGTGTTTATCCAAAAAATTGCCACCAATCGAACAAGTGGCTGCCAATGTTGTTGGAAGTTTAGGGCGGAGCAACAATGTTCCTTTGAAAAATAACTCTTTGGCATAGCAACGACACAGCCCCCACACAACCTGTAGCAACTCTACTGACCATCAGCTTCAGAAGGGAAGCCGGTCCTGCAAGATTAACCCTTTAGCGGGCAGCCAACTGCCAACCAGATAGGTCAGCAAGGGCCTTTTCGCCGGAATATTTAAACTTGTGAGTACAAAATTTTTATAGTCACATTCCATCTAAAGGATTAAAAATAATTTCTAAAGAATTTTTAATAATTGTTTGTAATAACTATCTTTTCTTTGTTTCAGAAATTAATAGATATGGAAGATTCTCTGGAACAGACTAGTAGAAGTAACATCCAAGAGGAACCCCATAATCTCAGTACAAAAAAAAAGTATAATTATGACGAATACGGCATTAAAAAATCTTTTTGAAGATACAAACAATTTCTGGAATGCTCGAAGGTTTCTACTAATTCTGTGGACACCCGCATAAATATGATTAGTGCTTGTTTAATACATACTCAAGAAAAACCGTTTACCTATGAATACTGTAGTAAAACTTTTAGGCAGAAATACAACATGGAAATTAATAAAAAGACTCAGACAGAAGAAAGTGAATATTGTGAGATTTTTCTTGACTAAATTGAAACTAGAAAAACCGTTTACCTATGGATACTGTAGTAAACCATTCAGCGGAAAAATAAATATGGAAGTTCAAAGACCATTTCTCTGTAAATATTGTGAGAAGACTTTCTCGGTAAAATCGAGCCTAATAAAACACATTCGCACTCATACAGGAGAAAGGCCGTTTCCCTATGGATATTGTGAGAAGACATTCTCAGAGAAATCGATCCTAAGAACACACATACGCACCCACACGGGAGAAAAACCGTTTACCTGTGGATACTGTAGTAAACCATTCAGCCGAAAAATAAATATGGAAGTTCATAAACGCACTCATACAGGGGAAAAGCCATTTGTCTGTGAATATTGCGAGAAGACTTTCTCCGTAAAATCGAGCCTAATAAGACACATTCGCACTCATACAGGAGAAAGGCCGTTTACCTGTGGACATTGTGAGAAGACATTCTCAGAGAAATCGATCCTAAGAACACACATACGCATCCATACGGGAGAAAAACCATTTACCTGTGGATACTGTAGTAAAACATTCAGGCAAAAAACACAAGCAAACGTTCATAAGCGCATCCATACAGGGGAAAAACCACATACTTGTAAATATTGTAACAATACCTTCTCCAGAAAAAGGCAGATGAGAAAGCATGAATTAATTCATTTGAGTGGTAGGTAAAAAATAATCATGGAAATTCTCGATATACACACTTATAAGAGAAGATTCCAATACAAACTCATATAGGAGAAAACTTGTTTGTCTATAAAAAAATATTTAACCTTCTTAGAAGAAATGTAGTAAGAAATTTAAATATAAAATAATTTTTAGTTCCTATCTTTTGAAATTGGTTGAAAATAAGGGAAGAAGAAAATACTATTATTAGAATTTCTTTTTCATTTTTAGTGGGCAACCAGTGGAGCGCATTGTGAGCAACTCTGGAGATCTAGCAGATGGTTCCAAACTGAAAAGGTAATTATATATAATTGTCTAAAGTGATATCAACTTTATACAGTCACTATAGATTGAAAAAATATTTCTGAAGAATTTTTAATAATCGTTTTTCTTTGTTTCTGAAATTAATAGACATGGAGGCTTCTCTGGAACAGGGCAGTGGGAGTAACATCCAAGAGGAACCCCTAGATCTCAGTACAAAAAAAACTGTAATTGTGATGAATGCAGTATTGAAAAATCTTCTTTAAAAGAAAAAACCGCTCTAAAAAGACACGAGATGATACACACCGAAGAAAAACCATTTACCTGTGAATGTTGTAATAAAACATTTAGGCAAAAAGGAAACATGAAAATTCATGAACGTATTCATACAGGGGAAAAACCATTTGTCTGTGAATATTGTGAGAAGGTTTTCTCGACAAAATCGAGCCTAATAAGACACATACGCACTCATACAGGAGAGAAGCCGTTTGTCTGTCAATACTGTGAAAAGAGTTTCTCACATAAATCGAGCCTAAAAATTCATTTACGCACTCATACGGGAGAAAAGCCATTTACATGTGAATGCTGTAATAAGACCTTCTCGGCAAAATCGAGCCTAATAAGTCACATTCGCACTCATACAGGAGAAAGGCCGTTTCCCTGTGGACATTGTGAGAAGACATTCTCAGAGAAATCGACCCTAAGAACACACATATACGTTCATACCGGGGAAAAACCCTTTTCCTGTGGATACTGTAATAAAACATTCAGACAAAAAACACAAGCAAACGTTCATGAACGTATCCATACAGGGGAAAAACCATATACTTGTAAATATTGTCAGAAGACATTCTCAGAGAAATCGACCCTAAGAACACACATACGCACCCATACGGGAGAAAAACCATTTACCTGTGGATACTGTAGTAAAGCATTCAGGCAGAAAGTACATATGGAAAAACATAAACGCACTCATACAGGGGGAAAACCGTTGTAACAATACCTTCTCTAGAAAAAGGCAGATGAGAAAGCATGAATTAATTCATTTGTAAAAAAATAATAATGGGTTCTCGATATACAAACTTATAAGAGAAGACTCGAATACAGACTCATATAGGAGAAAACCCGTTTGTCCATGAAAAAAATATTTAACCTTCTTAGTAAATATAAAATAATTTTTAGTTCCTATTTTTTGTAATTGGATGAAAATAAGGGAAGAAGAAAATACTATTATTAGAATTTCTTTTTCATTTTTAGTGGGCAACCAGTGGAGCGCATTGTGAGCAACTCTGGAGATCTAGCAGATGGTTCCAAATCGAAAAGGTAATTATATATAATTGTCTAAGGTGATATCAACTTTATACAGTCACTACAGATTGAAAAAAATATTTCTGAAGAATTTTTAATAATCGTTTTTCTTTGTTTCTGAAATTAATAGACATGGAGGCTTCTATGGAACGGGGCAGTGGGAGTAACATCCAAGAGGAACCCCTAGATCTCAGTACAAAAAAAACTGTAATTGTGATGAATGCAGTATTGAAAAATCTTCTTTGGAAATGCATAAGAAAAATATATTCAAGTATCATAAGTTTAAAATGAAAAAAAATACTCATTGCCACGACAAGCCGCATAAATGCAACAAATGCGATCGGTGCTTCAAAGAAAAAGGCAATCTAAAAAGACACGAGATGATACACACCGAAGAAAAACCATTTACCTGTGAATGTTGTAATAAAAAATTTAGGCAAAAAGGAAACATGAAAATTCATGAACGTATTCATAGAGGGGAAAAACCATTTGTCTGTGAATATTGTGAGAAGGTTTTCTCGACAAAATCGAGCCTAATAAGACACATACGCACTCATACAGGAGAAAAGCCGTTTGTCTGTCAATACTGTGAAAAGAGTTTCTCACATGAATTGAGCCTAAAAATTCATTTACGCACTCATACGGGGGAAAAGCCATTTACATGTGAATACTGTAAGAAGAATTTCTCGGATAAATCAAACTTGACAATTCATATGCGTACTCATACAGGAGAGAAGCCGTTTGTCTGTCAATACTGTGAAAAGAGTTTCTCACATAAATCGAGGCTAAAAATTCATTTACGCACTCATACGGGGGAAAAGCCATTTGCATGTGAATGCTGTAATAAGACTTTCTCGGCAAAATCGAACCTAATAAGTCACATTCGCACTCATACAGGGGAAAGGTCGTTTACCTGTGGACATTGTGAGAAGACATTTTCAAATAAATTGATCCTAAGAACACACATACGCACCCATACGGGAGAAAAACCATTTACCTGTGGATACTGTAGTAAAACATTCAGGCAAAAAACACAAGCAAACTTTCATAAGCGCATCCATACAGGGGAAAAGCCATTTGTCTGTAAATATTGCGAGAAGACTTTCTCGTTAAAATCGAGCCTAATAAAACACATTCGCACTCATACAGGAGAAAGGCCGTTTACCTGTGGACATTGTGAGAAGACATTCTCAGAGAAATCGACCCTAAGAACACACATATACGTTCATACCGGGGAAAAACCCTTTTCCTGTGGATACTGTAATAAAACATTCAGACAAAAAACACAAGCAAACGTTCATGAACGTATCCATACAGGGGAAAAACCATATACTTGTAAATAATGTAACAAATAATTTTTAGTTCCTATCTTTTGTAATTGGATGAAAATAAGGGAAGAAGAAAAAACTATTATTAGAATTTCTTTTTCATTTGTAGTGGGCAACCAGTGGAGCGCATTGTGAGCAACTCTGGAGATCTAGCAGATGGTTCCAAACCGAAAAGGTAATTATATATAATTGTCTAAGGCGACATTAAAAAAATCACTAAAGATTGAAAAAAGTATTTCTGAAGAATTTTTAATAATCGTTTTTCTTTGTTTCTGAAATTAATAGACATGGAGGCTTCTATGGAACAGGGCAGTGGGAGTAACATCCAAGAGGAACCCCTAGATCTCAGTAAAAAAAAACTATAATTGTGATGAATGCAGTATCGAAAACTCTTCTTTGGAAATGCATAAGAAAAATATATTCATGTATCATAAGTTAAAAATGAAAAAATATACTCATTGCCACGACAAGCCGCATAAATGCAACAAATGCTTCAAAGAAAAAACCGTTCTAAAAAGACACGAGATGATACACACCGAAGAAAAACCATTTACCTGTGGACATTGTAATAAAACATTTAGGCAAAAAGGAAACATGAAAATTTATGAACGTATTCATACAAGGGAAAAACCATTTGTCTGTGAATACTGTGAGAAGGTTTTCTCGAGAAAAAGAAATCTAATAAGGCACATTCGCACTCATACAGGAGAAAGGCCGTTTATCTGTGGACATTGTGAGAAGACATTCTCAAATAAATCGACCCTAAGAAATCACATACGCATTCATACGGGGGAAACCCTTTTCCTGTGGATACTGTAATAAAACATTCAGGCAAAAAACATAAGCAAACATTCATGAACTTATCCATACAAGGGTAGAAAAAGGCAGATGAGAAAGTATGAATTAATTCATTTGTAAAAAATAATCATGGACTTATACACACTTCGAATACAAACTCATATAGGAGAAAACCTATTTGTCTATAAAAAAAATATTTAACCATCTTAGTAAATATAAAATAATTTTTAGTTCCTATCTTTTGAAATTGGTTGAAAATAAGGGAAGAAGAAAAAACTATTATTAGAATTTCTTTTTCATTTGTAGTGGGCAACCAGTGGAGCGCATTGTGAGCAACTCTGGAGATCTAGCAGATGGTTCCAAACCGAAAAGGTAATTATATATAATTGTCTAAGGCGACATTAAAAAAATCACTAAAGATTGAAAAAAGTATTTCTGAAGAATTTTTAATAATCGTTTTTCTTTGTTTCTGAAATTAATAGACATGGAGGCTTCTATGGAACAGGGCAGTGGGAGTAACATCCAAGAGGAACCCCTAGATCTCAGTAGAAAAAAAACTATAATTGTGATGAATGCAGTATTGAAAACTCTTCTTTGGAAATGCATAAGAAAAATATATTCATGTATCATAAGTTAAAAATGAAAAAATATACTCATTGCCACGACAAGCCGCATAAATGCAACAAATGCGATCGGTGCTTCAAAAAAAGAAACGAGATGATACACACTGAAGAAAAACCATTTACCTGTGGACATTGTAATAAAACATTTAGGCAAAAAGGAAACATGAAAATTCATGAACGTATTCATACAAGGGAAAAACCATTTGTCTGTGAATACTGTGAGAAGGTTTTCTCGAGAAAAAGAAATCTAATAAGGCACATTCGCACTCATACAGGAGAAAGGCCGTTTATCTGTGGACATTGTGAGAAGACATTCTCAAATAAATCGACCCTAAGAAATCACATATACATTCATACGGGGGAAAAACCCTTTTCCTGTGGATACTGTAATAAAAGATTCAGGCAAAAAACACAAGCAAACGTTCATGAACGCATCCATACAGGAGAAAGGCCGTTTATCTGTGGACATTGTGAGAAGACATTCTCAAATAAATCGACCCTAATAACACACATATACATTCATACGGGGAAAAACCCTTTTCCTGTGGATACTGTAATAAAAGATTCAGGCAAAAAACACAAGCAAACGTTCATGAACGCATCCATACAGGAGAAAAACCATATACTTGTAAATATTGTAACAATACCTTCTCTAGCAAAAGCCAGATGAGAAAGCATGAATTAATTCATTTGTAAAAAAATAATTATGGTTTCTCGATATAAACACTTATAAGAGAAGAATCGAATACAAATAGGAGAAAACCCGTTTGTCCATGAAAAAAATATTTAACCATCTTAGTAAATATAAAATAATTTTTAGTTCCTATCTTTTGAAATTGGTTGAAAATAAGGGAAGAAGAAAATACTATTATTAGAATTTCTTTTTCATTTTTAGTGGGCAACCAGTGGAGCGCATTGAGAGCAACTCTGGAGATCTAGCAGATGGTTCCAAACTGAAAAGGTAATTATATATAATTGTCTAAAGTGATATCAACTTTATACAGTCACTATAGATTGAAAAAAGTATTTCTGAAGAATTTTTAATAATCGTTTTTCTTTGTTTCTGAAATTAATAGAGATGGAGGCTTCTCTGGAACAGGGCAGTGGGAGTAACATCCAAGAGGAACCCTTAGATCTCAGTACAAAAAAAAACTATAATTGTGATGAATGCAGTATTGAAAAATCTTCTTTGGAAATGCATAAGATAAATATATTCATGTATCATAAGTTAAAAATGAAAAAAAATACTCATTGCCACGACAAGCCGCATAAATGCAACAAATGCGATCGGTGCTTCAAAAAAAAAAACACTCTAAAAAGACACGAGATGATACACACCGAAGAAAAACCATTTATCTGTGAATTTTGTAATAACAAATTTAGACGGAAATACGATATGAAAATTCATAAACGCTCTCATACAGGAGAAAAGCCGTTTGTCTGTCAATACTGTGAGAAGAGTTTTTCACATGAATCGAGCCTAAGAATTCATGTACGCACTCATACGGGGGAAAAGCCATTTACATGTGAATACTGTAAGAAGACTTTCTCGGTAAAATCGAACCTAATAAGACACATTCGTACTCATACAGGAGAAAGGCCGTTTATTTTTAGACACACATTTACCTGTGGATATTGTAATAAAACATTTAGGCAAAAAGGAAACATGAAAATTCATGAACGTATTCATACAGGGGAAAAACCATTTGTCTGTGAATACTGTGAGAAGGTTTTCTCGAGAAAAAGAAATCTAAGAATTCATGTACGCACTCATACGGGGGAAAAGCCATTTACATGTGAATACTGTAAGAAGACTTTCTCGACAAAAAGAAATCTAATAAGACATATACGCACTCATACAGGAGAAAAGCCGTTTGTCTGTCAATACTGTGAGAAGAGTTTTTCACATGAATTGAGCCTAAGAATTCATGTACGCACTCATACGGGGGAAAAGCCATTTACATGTGAATACTGTAAGAAGACTTTCTCGACAAAATCGAACCTAATAAGACACATTCGTACTCATACAGGAGAAAGGCCGTTTATTTTTAGACACACATTTACCTGTGGATATTGTAATAAAACATTTAGGCAAAAAGGAAACATGAAAATTCATGAACGTATTCATACAGGGGAAAAACCATTTGTCTGTGAATACTGTGAGAAGACTTTCTCGAGAAAAAGAAATCTAATAAGACACATACGCATTCATACAGGAGAAAAGCCGTTTGTCTGTCAATACTGTGAGAAGAGTTTCTCATATGAATTGAGCCTAAGAATTCATGTACGCACTCATACGGGGGAAAAGCCATTTATATGTGAATACTGTAAGAAGAATTTCTCGACAAAAGCGAGCCTAACAAGACACATTCGCACTCATACAGGAGAAAGGCCGTTTACCTGTGAGAAGACATTCTAATAAATCGACCTTTCTCCTGTATGAGTGCGAATGTGTCTTGTTAGGCTCTCTTGCAGTATTCACATATAAATGGCTATGAATTCTTAGGCTCAATTCATATGAGAAACTCTTCTCACAGTATTGACAGACAAACGGCTTTCTCCTGTATGAATGCGTATGCTTTTTCTCGAGAAAGTCTTCTCACAGTATTCACAGACAAATGGTTTTTACCCTGTATGAATACATTCATGAATTTTCATGTTTCCTTTTTATTACAATATCCACAGGTAAATGTGTGTCACAGTCTGTAATTATATTTGTCGGAAAGTCTTCTTACAGTATTCACATGTAAATGGCTTTTCCCCAGTGCGTACATGAATTCTTAGGGTCGATTCATGTGAGAAACTCTACTCACAGTATTGACAGACAAACTGCTTTTCCCCTGTATGAGTGCGTATATGTCTTATTAGATTTCTTTTTATCGAGAAAGTCTTCTTACAGTATTCACATGTAAATGGCTTTTCCCCCGTATGAGTGCGTACATGAATTCTTAGTATAGATTAAATAGAAAAAAACTTCTCACAGTATTCACAGACAAAAGGATTTTCACCTGTATGAGTACGTTAATGAATTTTCATGATTCCTTTTGCCTAAATGTTTTATTACAATATCCACAGGTAAATGTGTGTCTAAAAATAAACGGCCTTTCTCTCCTAATATGTACCAATGCTATTAGGTTCGATTTTACCAAAATCTTCTTACAGTATTCACATGTAAAGCACCCCGTATGAGTGCTGCATGAATTCTTAGGCTCGATTCATGTAAAACTCTTCTCACAGTATTGACAGACAAACGGCTTTTCTCCTGTATGAGAGCGTTTATGAATTTTTCATATCGTATTTCCGTCTAAATTTGTTATTACAAAATTCACAGATAAATGGTTTTCTTCGGTGTATAAATAAATCTCGTGTCTCTTTAGAGTGTTTTTTTTGAAGCACCGATCACATTTGTTGCATTTATGCTAGTTTGTCGTGGCAATAATATTTTTTCATTTTTAACTTATGATACATGAATATATTTATCTTATGCATTTCCAAAGAAGATTTTCAATACTGCATTCATCACAATTATAGTTTTTTTTTGTACTGAGATCTAAGGGTTCCTCTTGGATGTTACTCCCACTGCCCTGTTACCATCTCTATTAATTTCAGAAACAAAGAAAACGATTATTAAAAATTCTTCAGAAAATACTTTTTCAATCTATAGTGACTGTATAAAGTTGATATCACTTTAGACAATTATATATAATTACCTTTTCAGTTTGGAACCATCTGCTAGATCTCCAGAGTTGCTCAATAAACTCCACTGGTTGCCCACTAAAAATGAAAGAGAAATTCTAATAATAGTATTTTCTTCTTCCTTATTTTCAACCAATTTCAAAAGATAGGAACTAAAAATTATTTTATATTTACTAAGATGGTTAAATATTTTTTTCATGGACAAACGGGTTTTCTCCTATTTGTATTCGATTCTTCTCTTATAAGTGTGTATATCGAGAAACCATAATTATTTTTTACAAATGAATTAATTCATGCTTTCTCATCTGCCTTTTTCTAGAGAAGGTATTGTTACAATATTTACAAGTATATGGTTTTTCCCCTGTATGGATACGTTCATGAACGTTTGCTTGTGTTTTGCCTGAATCTTATTACAGTATCCACAGGTTTTCCCCGTATGAATGTATATGTGTGTTATTAGGGTCGATTTATTTGAGAATTTCTTAACACAATGTCCACAAATAAACGGCCTTCTCCTGTATGGATGCGTTCATGAACGTTTGTTTTTTTTTAGCTTACAGTATCCACCGTATGAATGTATATGTGATTTCTTAGGTCGATTTATTTGAGAATGTCTTCTCACAATGTCCACAGATAAACGGCCTTTCTCCTGCATGAGTGCGAATGTGCCTTATTAGATTTTTTTTTCTCGAGAAAACCTTCTCACAGTATTCACAGACAAATGGTTTTTCCCTTGTATGAATACGTTCATGAATTTTCATGTTTCCCTAAATATTTTATTACAATGTCCACAGGTAATGGTTTTCTTCAGTGTGTATCATCTCGTTTCTTTTTTGAAGCACATTTGTTGCATTTATGCGGCTTGTCGTAAATGGTATATTTTTTCATTTTTAACTTATGATACATGAATATATTTTCTTATGCATTTCCAAAGAAGAGTTTTCAATACTGCATTCATCACAATTATAGTTTTTTTCTACTGAGAGTTCCTCTTAGATGTTACTCCCACTGCCCTGTTCCATAGAAACCTCCATGTCTATTAATTTCAGAAACAAAGAAAACGATTATTAAAAATTCTTCAGAAAAACTTTTTTCAATCTTTAGTGATTTTTAATGTCGCCTTAGACATATAATTACCTTTTCGGTTTGGAACCATCTGCTAGATCTCCAGAGTTGCTCACAATGCTCCACTGGTTGCCCACTACAAATGAAAAGAAATTCTAATAATAGTTTTTCTTCTTCCCTTATTTTCAACCAATTTCAAAAGATAGGAACTAAAATTATTTTATATTTACTAAGATGGTTAAATATTTTTTATAGACAAATAGGTTTTCTCCTATATGAGTTTGTATTCGAAGTGTGTATAAGTCCATGATTATTTTTACAAATGAATTAATTCATACTTTCTCATCTGCCTTTTTCTAAGGATTCATGAATGTTTGCTTATGTTTTTGCCTGAATGTTTTATTGTATCCACAGGAAAAGGGTTTTCCCCATATGAATAGCATTATGTGATTTCTTAGGAATTATTTGAGAATGTCTTCTCACAATGTCCACAGATAAACGGCCTTTCTCCTGTATGATATTGTATATTAGATTTCTTTTCTCGAGAAAACCTTCACAGTATTCACAGACAAATGGTTTTCCCTTGTATGAATACGTTCATAAATTTTCATGTTTCCTTTGCCTAAATATTTTGATACAATGTCCACAGGTAAATGAGTTTTTCTTCGGTGTGTATCATCTCGTTTCTTTTTAGAACGGTTTTTTCTTTGAAGCACCGATCGCATTTGTTGCATTTATCGTGGCAATAAGTATATTTTTCATTTTTAACTTATGATACATGGTATATTTTCTTATGCATTTCCAAAGAAGAGTTTTCGATACTGCATTCATCACAATTATAGTTTTTTCTACTGAGATCTAGGGGTTCCTCTTGGATGTTACTCCCACTGCCCTGTTCCATAGAAGCCTCCATGTCTATTAATTTCAGAAACAAAGAAAACGATTATTAAAAATTCTTCAGAAATACTTTTTTCAATCTTTAGTGATTTTTAATGTAATTAGACAATTATATATAATTACCTTTTCGGTTTGGAACCATCTGCTAGATCTCCAGAGTTGCTCACAATGCGCTCCACTGGTTGCCCACTACAAATGAAAAGAAATTCCTAATAATAGTTTTTTCTTCTTCCCTTATTTTCATCCAATTACAAAAGATAGGAACTAAAAATTATTTGTTACATTATTTACAAGTATATGGTTTCCCCCTGGATACGTTCATGAACGTTTGCTTTTTGTCTGAATGTTTTATTACAGTATCCACAAGGAAAAGGGTTTTTCCCGGTATGAACGTATATGTGTGTTCTTAGGGTCGATTTCTCTGAGAATGTCTTCTCACAATGTCCCACAGGTAAACGGCCTTTCTCCTGTATGAGTGCGAATGTTTTATTAGGCTCGATTTAACGAGAAAGTATTCTAGCAATATTAACAGACAAATGGCTTTTCCCCTGTATGGATGCTATGAAAGTTTGCTTGTGATTTTTGCCTGAATGTTTTACTACAGTATCCACAGGTAAATGGTTTTCTCCCGTATGAAGGTGCGTATGTGTGTTCTTAGGATCAATTTATTTGAAAATGTCTTCTCACAATGTCCACAGGTAAACGACCTTTCCCCTGTATGAGTCTATGACTTATTAGGTTCGATTTTTTGCCGAGAAATCTTTTATTACAGCATTCACATGCAAATGGCTTTTTCCCCGTATGAATCTTCGTCGCCGAAAATAATTTTTAGCCTCGATTTATGTGAAAACTCTTTTCACAGTATTGACAGACAAACGGCTTCTCTCTCTGTATGTGCATATGAATTGTCAAGTTTGATTTATCCGAGAAATTCTTCTTACAGTATTCACATGTAAATGGCTTTTCCCCCGTATGAGTGCGTAAATGAATTTTTAGGCTCAATTGATGTGAGAAACTCTTTTCACAGTATTGACAGACAAACGGCTTTTCTCCTGTATGAGTGCGTATGTGTCTTATTAGGCTCGATTTGTCGAGAAAACCTTCTGCAATATTCACAGACAAATGGTTTTTCCCCTCTATGAATACGTTCATGAATTTTCATGTTTCCTTTTGCCTAAATTTTTATTACAACATTCACAGGTAAATGGTTTTTCTTCGGTGTGTCGTGTCTTTTAGATTGCCTTTTTCTTTGAAGCACCGATCGCATTTGTTGCATTTATGCGGCTATCGTGGCAATAAGTATTTTTCATTTTAAACATGATACTTGAATATATTTTTCTTATGCATTTCAAAGAAGATTTTCAATACTGCATTCATCACAATTACAGTTTTTTTCTGAGATCTAGGGGTTCCTCTTAATGTTACTCCCACTGCCCGTTCCATAGAAGCCTCCATATCTATTAATTTCAGAAACAAAGAAAACGATTATTAAAAATTCTTCAGAAATATTTTTTCAATCTGTAGTGACTGTATAAAGTTGATATCACCTTAGACAATTATATATAATTACCTTTTCGATTTGGAACCATCTGCTAGATCTCCAGAGTTGCTCACAATGCGCTCCACTGGTTGCCCACTAAAAATGAAAAGAAATTCTAATAATAGTATTTTCTTCTTCCCTTATTTTCATCCAATTACAAAAAATAGGAACTAAAAAATTTTATACTTACTAAGATGGTTAAATATTTTTTTCATGGACAAACGGGTTTTCTCCTATATGAGTCTGTATTCGAGTCTTCTCTTATAAAGTTTGTATATCGAGAACCCATTATTATTTTTTTACAAATGAATTAATTCATGCTTTCTCATCTGCCTTTTCTAGAGAAGGTATTGTTACAACGGTTTTCCCCATGAGTGCGTTTATGTTTTTCCATATGTACTTTCTGCCTGAATGCTTTACTACAGTATCCGCAGGTAAATGGTTTTTCTCCCGTATGGGTATATGTGTGTTCTTAGGGTCGATTTCTCAGAGAAAGTCTTCTTACAAAATTTACAAGTAAATTGTTTTTACCCTGTATGGATAAGTTAATGAACGTTTTCTTGTGTTTTTTGTCTGAATGTTTTATTACAGTATCCCACAGGAAAAGGGTTTTCCCGATGAATGTATATGTGTGTTCTTAGGGGTCGATTTCTCTGAGAATGTCTTCTCACAATGTCCACAGGGAAACGGCCTTTTCTCCTGTATGAGTGCGAATGTGACATATTAGGCTCGATTTTGCCGAGAAGGTCTTATTACAGCATTCACATGTAAATGGCTTTTCTCCCGTATGAGTGCGTAAATGAATTTTTAGGCTCGATTTATGTGAGAAACTCTTTTCACAGTATTGACAGACAAACGGCTTCTCTCCTGTATGAGTGCGTATGTGTCTTATTAGGCTCGATTTTGTCGAGAAAACCTTCTCACAATATTCACAGACAAATGGTTTTTCCCCTGTATGAATACGTTCATGAATTTTCATGTTTCCTTTTTGCCTAAATGTTTTATTACAACATTCACAGGTAAATGGTTTTTCTTCGGTGTGTATCATCTCGTGTCTTTTTAGAGCGGTTTTTTCTTTTAAAGAAGATTTTTCAATACTGCATTCATCAGAATTACAGTTTTTTTTTGTACTGAGATCTAGGGGTTCCTCTTGGATGTTACTCCCACTGCCCTGTTCCAGAGAAGCCTCCATCTCTATTAATTTCAGAAACAAAGAAAACGATTATTAAAAATTCTTCAGAAATATTTTTTTCAATCTATAGTGACTGTATAAAGTTGATATCACTTTAGACAATTATATATAATTACCTTTTCAGTTTGGAACCATCTGCTAGATCTCCAGAGTTGCTCACAATGCGCTCCACTGGTTGCCCACTAAAAATGAAAAAGAAATTCTAATAATAGTATTTTCTTCTTCCCTTATTTTCAACCAATTTCAAAAGATAGGAACTAAAAATTATTTTATATTTAAATTTCTTACTACATTTCTTCTAAGAAGGTTAAATATTTTTTTATAGACAAACAAGTTTTCTCCTATATGAGTTTGTATTGGAATCTTCTCTTATAAGTGTGTATATCGAGAATTTCCATGATTATTTTTTACCTACCACTCAAATGAATTAATTCATGCTTTCTCATCTGCCTTTTTCTGGAGAAGGTATTGTTACAATATTTACAAGTATGTGGTTTTCCCCTGTATGGATGCGCTTATGAACGTTTGCTTGTGTTTTTTGCCTGAATGTTTTACTACAGTATCCACAGGTAAATGGTTTTTCTCCCGTATGGATGCGTATGTGTGTTCTTAGGATCGATTTCTCTGAGAATGTCTTCTCACAATGTCCACAGGTAAACGGCCTTTCTCCTGTATGAGTGCGAATGTGTCTTATTAGGCTCGATTTTACGGAGAAAGTCTTCTCGCAATATTCACAGACAAATGGCTTTTCCCCTGTATGAGTGCGTTTATGAACTTCCATATTTATTTTTCGGCTGAATGGTTTACTACAGTATCCACAGGTAAACGGTTTTTCTCCCGTGTGGGTGCGTATGTGTGTTCTTAGGATCGATTTCTCTGAGAATGTCTTCTCACAATATCCATAGGGAAACGGCCTTTCTCCTGTATGAGTGCGAATGTGTTTTATTAGGCTCGATTTTACCGAGAAAGTCTTCTCACAATATTTACAGAGTATCCATAGGTAAACGGTTTTTCTAGTTTCAATTTAGTCAAGAAAAATCTCACAATATTCACTTTCTTCTGTCTGAGTCTTTTTATTAATTTCCATGTTGTATTTCTGCCTAAAAGTTTTACTACAGTATTCATAGGTAAACGGTTTTTCTTGAGTATGTATTAAACAAGCACTAATCATATTTATGCGGGTGTCCACAGAATTAGTAGAAACCTTCGAGCATTCCAGAAATTGTTTGTATCTTCAAAAAGATTTTTTAATGCCGTATTCGTCATAATTATACTTTTTTTTTGTACTGAGATTATGGGGTTCCTCTTGGATGTTACTTCTACTAGTCTGTTCCAGAGAATCTTCCATATCTATTAATTTCTGAAACAAAGAAAAGATAGTTATTACAAACAATTATTAAAAATTCTTTAGAAATTATTTTTAATCCTTTAGATGGAATGTGACTATAAAAATTTTGTACTCACAAGTTTAAATATTCCGGCGAAAAGGCCCTTGCTGACCTATCTGGTTGGCAGTTGGCTGCCCGCTAAAGGGTTAATCTTGCAGGACCGGCTTCCCTTCTGAAGCTGATGGTCAGTAGAGTTGCTACAGGTTGTGTGGGGGCTGTGTCGTTGCTATGCCAAAGAGTTATTTTTCAGAGGAACATTGTTGCTCCGCCCTAAACTTCCAACAACATTGGCAGCCACTTGTTCGATTGGTGGCAATTTTTTGGATAAACACTAGACGGTTGTATATAATCCTGTGGATGGTAAAAGATGGAAACCCCTCTGCGTGAAGCTTCATATATATATACCTCTTAAATCCAGCCTTCACATTGAGTGCACACCTCTTCGTCCGTCAACTCCTACTCCTCCCCTTACCTCGTCCGGATGTTTTCGTCTCTATTATTTTTTCTTCATTTATTTTTAGAGGTAAGATATTAACTTTTTAGTAGACAACTCTGATAGATTAAAAAAAAAAGCATTTAGATCGAAAAAATTAAAATAGTTTGTTGTCAACTTAGTTTTGTTTTTAGATTTGGAGACTTTTGATCTAGCTTAGCTACTTTTTTTTAGCAATTACCTATATTTTGGCGACTAGATGTTTTTTTGTAATCAAAGATCTAAATATTATTGTTTCTTTAACTGGTAACCGACTTCAGCGTTCTCGTCCAGTTACCACTTTTGGCGCTGTTTCTTTGCGCCAAAAAACATTCTGAACTACCTATATGAAACAGTGTTTATCAGCAATTTTTTTTCTATGTAGTGTTTTTTGAAGTTTCAGTATATATTACAACTCTCTTTTTTCTTTTCTTTTCAAGATTGTGTTATGTGTGTTGGTGATGAGTATATTTGCTGTTCTTCTGGGATTTGTTATTTTTGGATGGAAATACATAGAAGAGTTGTCTTCCACCCCAGAAATCTCATCACAGCTGCTACCTTCCAATGTGGCGAATCCACAGAAAGATGAATCGCCCTTGGCCTTCTTTATGCCAGACAAGGAAAGTTTCCTCAGAGAAAATGACTTTCGCTGGAACTTCCCGAAATGCCAGCATTGTCAACATCTACGATCCGAAAACTTAACTAATCGAAGAAACTACAAGAAAAAACAACGAAATCGTAGTCAGAAGAGTGAGGATAAAAACCTTGAGCCAATGGAAACTAATATTATATCTCTTCCCCCCCTTTCCATTTGTGTGTAGATGTATTTTTTTTTAATTTTACAGTATAATTGCTTTTTTAATAAGAAGGTTTAAAAGGCATTTATGATCCAAAAAATAAAAAAAGTCGGCCACTAAAAGGCATTTATGAGCCCCCCAAAAAGTCTACTATATAATAGTAATCTACAGTAAGATTTAAAATATAAAACTAACTTTATTTATAATAGCCAATTGCCAATTAAAGGATGCGAAATATTAATTGTCTATAGTAAGATGTAAAATAAAAAATATTCAAAAACCAACTTTATTGATAATAACCTGATACAGCCATGACATTTCAAAGCTGACTTTCTCTTATATTTTCTTTCACACTGATCACAGGTAAAGGGTCTCTGATTGCTGTGTGATGGATAATAGCTTGAAAGAGCCGTCTGGGTTCGAAAACTGTGATTGCATAGAAAACACATAAATGGTTTTTCTTTATCAAATGTACTTTCTGATGAAATGTTTTGTCACAGAATTTACAGGCAAATTTTTTTTTTTTTTTATCGGTGTGTGTTTTTTAGATGCCGCCTTAGCCCCTCTTTATTTTTGAAGAATTTATCACATCGGTCACATCCATGGAGCCTCTCATCGTCATGTCTTTTTTTGTGCCGCCTTAGCCCCTCTTTATTTTTGAAGAATTTATCACATCGGTCACATCCATGGAGCCTCTCATCGTCATGTCTTTTTTTGTGCCGCCTTAGCCCCTCTTTATTTTTGAAGAATTTATCACATCGGTCACATCTATGGAGCCTCTCATCACAATGTGTGATTGTATGGGCGTTGTTCTTATGAATATCTAATGAGGATTTGCTGACGAAGAAAAGATCACATTGATCGCAGACATAGAGATCTTCAACCAATTTTCTTTTATTACTTTCATAGGTTTTACACCAAGCCCTATATAGTGCGGTGTATATAATTAGCACTTTACATTTATGTTCTTTCTTCTCTTTCAGATGGTGCCGAATACGACAGAATATCCGGCAGATAGAGGAACACATTGGAGACGGACACGAAGCGCTCTGACCAAATAAATGAAGCAGATCCGATAGTTTATTTTCTCTCTTTTGATATAATACATATTGTGACACTTTATCAGCGGCTTCTTCACATTCCTTTATATAAATACTGTGATTTTTATCTTGAGAGGGAGACTTCTCTTCGATTTCTTGCAAAGGATTATATGATACCAGTACCTGATTATCACTTCTAGTTTCCATTTTTATTAGATCTATTGAAAAAAAAAAATAGTTATTAGAAAAATTCCAAATGATTGTTAACCTCGGAGTTAACCCTTTAGCGGGCAGCCAACTGCCAACCAGATAGGTCAGCAATTGCCTTTTCGCCTCAGTGTTATATACGACCATATGGTCATACGACTACACCTTTATCATAAATGCACGGAGTAGTAGTGTTGGGTTTTTATAAACACCTCTTTCATTTGAACCTTAACTCCTCGGACTAGAGTGGTGGTGAACGGTGCCGCCGCTAGAAAGAGTTTTTGAGCAATATTGGCTGCCACATTACAGTCTCTATCCAGAAAGGCTCCACCGATTGGACAAAAACTAGTAATTGTTGTTGTTGCTGGAAGTTTGGAGAATGTTTCTGTGCTGGAGGACTTTGTCGTTTTAGTAGGCAGAGCAACGACGTAGACCCCGAAGGTAGTACACCTCCTCCTTCTTCCCCCCTCCCAGTACAGGAAAACTTGGCTGAACCGTACGCTACGTTGAATGGTTTCTTAGTGTCTCCCAAAACCTTGTTTACGAATGTGTCTAGAGTCTAGTACTAAAAGGTTGATAATCCATGTAAAATAAAAAAATATTCAAAAACCAACTTTATTGATAATAACCTTATATAGCCACTTGCCAACTAAAGGGTTCTTTCATGTATGAATGCGTTTATGAGTCCTTAGGTTTGATTTATCTGAGAAAGTCTTTTGACAGCATTCACAGACAAACGGTTTTTCCCCCGTATGAATGCGTTTATGGATTTTCATATATCCTTTCTGCCTGAATGTTTTACTACAGTATCCACAGGTAAATGGTTTTTCCCCTGTATGAGTGCGTATATGACATTTTAGGCTCGATTTATCCGAGAAAGTTTTCTGACAATATTTACAGATAAATGGTTTTTCTCCCGTATGAATACGTTTATGGATTTTCATATATGCTTTCTGCCTGAATGTTTTACTACAGTATCCACAGATAAACGGTTTTTCCCCAGTATGAATGCGCTCATGAACTTCCATGTCTCTTTTCCACCTGAATGTTTTACTACAGTATCCGCAGGTAAACGGTTTTTCCCCTGTATGGATGAGCTTATGATCTTCCACGTCTCTTTTCTGTTTGAATGTTTTACTACAGTATTCATAGGTAGACGGTTTTTCTCCTGTATGAATGCGTTTATGTACTGTTAGGTTCGATTTGAATGAGAAATCCTTCTTACAGTATTCACAAATGAACGGCTTTTCCCCTGTATGAGTACGTATGTGAGTTTTTAGGTTGTATTTTTTCGAAAAAGTCTTCTCACAATATTTACAAGAAAAGGGTTTTTCCCCCGTATGAATGCGTTTATGTACTGTTAGGTTCGATTTTAATGAGAAATCCTTCTTACAGTATTCACAAATGAACGGCTTTTCCCCTGTATGAGTCCGCATATGAATTCTTAGGATCGATTTATATGAGAAAGTCTTCTCACAGTATTCACAAGTATGTATCATCTCATGTTTTTTTAAAATAGCTCCATCACCGCATTTATACGGCTTCTCTTGAGAATGGGTGGCCATAATAAGGTTCACAGAATTAGTAGAAACCTCTGGACATTCTGATAATTTTTCACTCTTTTCTAATTTCAACTTATAAAACCTAAATATATTTTTACCCAAATAAGTATTCTTATGCTTTTCTCTATATTCCTTATTATTGTGGTTTTCTTGTGTAGTAAGATCTAGGGGTTCCTCTTGGATGTTACTCCCACCGGCCCGTTCCAGAGAATCTTCCATATCTACTAATTTTAGGAACAAATAAAAAATAGTTATTACAAAATATTATTAACCCTTTAGCGGGCAGCCTTTTCGCTTCAGTGTTATATACGACCATATGGTCATACTACTACACCTTTGTCATAAATATATAAAGTAGTGATAGTAGTAGTAGTAGTTAGTTTTACCCCGAAGGTACACCACCTTCTTTATTGATAACAATCCGATATAACCACTTGTCCGCTATTCCCAAAAAAGTCTACTGTCTAATTGTCTATAATAAAATATAAAATAAAAAATATTAAAAAACCAACTTTATTGATAATAACCTAATATAGCCACTTGTCCGCTAAAGGGTTAAGGAATAATAAAAGAAGTGTTTTTTGTTGAATTTTATTATCAAAAAAAGAAATAAACACCAGTAGACTATATAAGTAAAAGAGATGCGATGGTCAACCTGGTTGAAGGTTAAGAAATATCACCTAAAAACGGAAAATATTTTTTTATTTAGCCTAGAGTTTGAAAACCATTTTCTTACAACTAGAAAGAAAAATTCTAATAGGAGATTCCTAGCATATTTAAAAATTCCATCCACGCCCACCAATTTGATTCAATCATCATACCAGTAATATGACTTGGAAAAGATTTACGTGCATTGATAAGTGCATCAATAAAATCTTCTCGATTTTTACTTATTGGAGATGGAAATGGTGTAATTAAATTAAGAGAATAACTTGCCAACAATCTACTAAGGCGGCCATTTCCATCACTAAAGGGATGCAACGAAACCAGTTTAACTAGAAGCCATGCGGCACACCTAAAGATACCCTCTACACCTTTTTTTTCTTCAATGTTTTTCTTCATGTTTATAATAAAACTATTATACTGGTCCAGACAAGTCCAAATCTCTGTTTCCCATTCTTCTTGACTTCCCTTTCTTGGGTATTTATGAATTTCACCCTTATATTCGGCTACTCTATCAAAAGTACTAAATATTCCCGGGGGGGTCATAATTTTCTCATCAATTACTCCAGTCATTAGAATTTTATGAATATCAATAATGTATTTTCTAATTTCTAAAAATCCCAAATTTGATGGATTTCGTTGTTTTTCTTTCTCATCCATTTCCATTAGTTTTAACCATGCTTTGTATAAATTCTTGGTTTCCAGCTCACCAGGAATCTTATAGAATTTCTTATTCTCAGTAGAAAGGGCTCCTTCAAAATTATCAATTATCTTTTGTGTAGTTTTATAATCTTGGATTGCAATTTTTTCATTAATAATTATATTATGAATGAATTTTTCTACCATTTTTTCTCTTTCACTTTATCTACTAATTTCTCATTAGTTTTCCATAATTTCTGAAATTTTATGATATCTTCAATCATATTATCAAAATTTGGACTTATTTTTTTTCCTTCGGGTAAATCATACTCTAGTAAATTATAGCAAGCAAAGATATTCTCCATTATCCTCTTAGTGGCTGTATAAACTCGCCTCAGTGTTATATACGACCATATGGTCATACGACTACACCTTTATCATAAATGCACGGAGTAGTAGTGTTGGGTTGTTAAACACCTCTTTCATTTGAACCTTAACTCCTCGGACTATGTTGTAGTTGCTGGTGCTGGGATGGAGCTGGAAGTTTTCAGGTAGCGTTTGGAGTAGATCTTCTATCATCGCACTGCACAGCTGATGGCCATCCGAGAGATGGCCAGACATCTCTTTTCGAAGAGAGGTGACATTCTTCGAGTCCAACAGTATTTTGCCCAGGGAACATTTAATATTCTTATAGTATCGTTTGGTCTTGGAGGACCTTATGGCCTAGCCTAGCCTAGCTGATAATTGAGAAGGGAAGGTCTGTCTCATTTATCTAGTAAATTTTTTTTCCTCAATAGGTTTAAAAAACATTTATGATTCAAAAAGTCGCCCGCTAAAGGATTGATAATCCACCAAAAAGTCTACTATGTAGTAGTGATCTACCATAAGATGCAAAACCAACTTTATTGATAATAACCTAATATAGCCACTTGCCAGCTAAAGGATGCAAAATATTAATTTTCTATAGTAAGATGTAAAATAAAAAATATTTAAAAACCAACTTTATTGATAATAACCTTATATAGCCACTTACCCGCTAAAGGGTTAAGGATAATTAAACTCTTTATTTTTTTAATTATTCTTCCCAGAAAAAAAAAGTTTAAAACTCAAATATCTATTTAACTATTTTTTTTTTTAATACTATTTGGGGGGGGGGGAGGGCCCCCCCTACCTCGGCCCCGCCTTCCATAGTGGTTAATAAAAAATAGTTTATATTTTTTCTCTCTTTTGAGTTTTAAGCTTTTTTTTTCTGGATATTTATTGGGGTAATTTTTTATCTTTCAATGACTTGAAACACATTTCTATAGCACTACTAGGAAATGGGCTAGAGGAACGGAATGGCAGCATATACCTAACTTCTTCAACTACTTTTTCATTTAAATTTAATGAAAAAGAAGTATCAGTTACATCAAACTTATTTTTTAAATAATCTATTGTAGAATAAATATTATATTCTTGTTCCATATAATTACACATACAATTATATATATATTTTAAGTGAAGAATAATATCTCGACTAATAATCATATTTTTAAAATCTTTATCATTTCTTTCAGAAGAGACTGTTTGTACATAAAGATCAGATAATGAAAAATCTTCCCAAAAGATAGAGTTTTTTATAGAAAATATTAATGCCATTGAGAGATTCTCATTATATTCTTTCATATTGAGTTTACCTGCCGCATATACACTATCAACAGAATTTTTAACTCTTTCAGTTTTAATAAACTGAAGAAAATGAATTCTTCCATCTTTATGATTAATATATGGTTCAGTATCAATTTCTTCATTACAAAGAATGCGTTCTGCTCCAAATATCAAATACTCATAACCACGCCATCTATTTTCGAATGTTGTTACTTCAACTGAGATTGGGAAAAATACACAATCAGTCGTATTTTCTCCTTCTTTTAAACATATTCCGAAACAAGACTCTTTCTCTTTTTTATTAGGAATTGGAAGATTTTCTTTTTCCTCTTCTTCTTTCGGATTTTCACTTATCATTGATTCAAAAAGGTTTTTTCTCATGTCACCATCTCTCTTTAAAGAAATTATCCTTTTGAGATTGTTATTTAGTCTCTCTATAATTTTTCTTTACTACATTCCCAAGTATTTTCATATATAGCAAAAAAGGAGATATCCTTGACTTTTATTTGAAAATTTATATTTATCTGTCAAAATATTAAAACATTTCTCACAAGAGGTATCAGGTCTAATAAGGTCCATTGTTATTATCTGTGAAAGATTGTAAAAATTTATATACCCTTTTGTATCCGGTTTTCAAATAAATTATATAAAATTTAAGCTTTTATGAAGACTATAATTCAGAAAAAGCCAAAATTGCCCAGTACTTTATAAATTGACAAAAATATACTGGAGTGAAATATTTTTATTTTATTTTATAGATAGTCTATCTATTTTTAACCCTTTAACGGGTAAGTGGCCTATACCCCATAACTGATTAGGTTAATTTATGGCTCAGGTTGTAATAAAGTTCAGGTTGCTACAGGAGAGGGTATCTGTCGTTGCTCTGCTAAAAAAACGATCTTCACAACGACATTATTGCCCCATTTCAAACTTCAATAATACCAAAAATTAAATGAATAGTTGAAGTTTATTAGAAACAAATTCTACTATACCATTTAGACAAAGATAGTCATACTACTATATAATTATACATAAACCCCGAGACAAAGAGAAATTTTAACCCTTTAATAGGCAAGTGGCTATATTAGGTTATTATCAATAAAGTTGGTTTTTGAATATTTTTTATTATAGACAATAGACTTTTTGGGAATCATAAATGCCTTTCAACCCTTTAACGAACAAGTGGCTATATCGGATTGTTATCAATAAAGTTGTTTTTTATATTTCGCATCCTTTAGTGGCTATATTAGGTTATTATCAATAAAGTTGGTTTTTGAATATTTTTTATTTTACATCTTACTGTAGATCACTACTACAAAGTAGACTTTTTTTGGGGATCATAAATGCCTTTCAACCCTTTAGCGGGTGACTTTTATTTTTTGGATCATTTCGAGTCTACTGTCTAATCAGAAAGACTCTAAACAAGGTTTTGGGAGATACTAAGAAAGTAGCGTACGTTTTCTTGCACTGGGAGGGGAGGCCAGAGTGATGAAAGAGAGAGGAGCCGGTCCGACAAACTTCACTCTCGTCGACGAATGGAACATGTTGAAAGTCTGCCACAGATGCAAAGAATCTCTGATTATCATAGGGTTTAAGAAAGAATAAGGAGGTGTACCTTCGGGGTCTATGTCGTTGCTCTGCTAAGAGTGATATTACCTACCACAACCCCCAGCACAGAAACATTCTCCAAACTTCCATCAGCACCAGCAGTTAAAGTAACAACTACTACTTTTTGTCCAATCGGTGGAGCCTTTCTGTAATGCGGCAGCTCAAAAACTCTTTCTAGCGGCGGCACCACCACTCTAGTCCGAAGAGTTGAAAAAGAAATATCAACACTCCGTGCATTGGTGTAGTCGTATGCTGACCTATCTGGTTGGCAGTTGGCTGCCCGCTAAAGGGTTAGTCATTCAAGAAAACTATCAGTCACATTTAACCATTGTTCATCATCAATAGCTTGATCATCAGAGTCATCATCCAAAATAACTTCTATGTCACTTTCAGTATCTCCATCATCACTTTCAGAAATTATTTCTATATCACTTTCTTCAATATTTTCATTTTCAATCCCATCTTCTTCTTCTTTTTCCATAGTATCTACCTTATCCATAATTTTTTGGATTTTCAATTGAGAAGTGCTTTCTAGACACAATTTCCGTTTTTTCCCTATAGTAGTATCTGAGGATTTACCATCCATAACTGAACTCATTAATTTTTTTCTTTTTTGAGAGAAAACCGGTCCACGCCACAAACGCAAGGAATTTCTGAATACAGTAGAATGAGGATGAAGAAGGAAGTATCTGCGAGGTCTCGGCTGTTGCTCTGCCGATAATATATGGCGGTCAATTGTCCGATTGGTGGAACCTTTCTGGATAGATATTGTAATGCAACAGCTCAGAAAGATTACACAACGACAACCAATTCGAGAAATAAAGGTTCAAATGAAAGAGATCTTTGGACTGAATCATTTTATTATGAAGAAATGGTGATGTTTCTATGGTAAATTATCAGAGTATGCATAATGCCTGATTTTAATGTTTTACCACAAGAGGATGGAAGGTGATTTGAAACCACATCACAGCATGATACAGATATATGACACAACTGCAATTTAATAATAATACAGACGGTAAACAAGTGCCTATATAAGGTTATTATCAAAAAATATAGTTATTGAATAAAATTTAATAAACATCTTACTATATACAATTAATATTTCACATCATTTATCTGGCAAGTGGATATATTAGGTTATTATCAATAAAGTTGATTGTTATCTTTTGGGTTTTTTATCAACCCTTTAGCGGGCGACTTTTTGGATCATAAATATCTTTTAAACCTATTGAGGAAAAAAAAAATGAGACAGACCTTCCCTTCTCAATTGTCAGCCAGGCTAGGCTAGGCCATGAGGTCCTCCAAGACCAAACGATACTAAGAGGTGTACCTTCAGGGTCTAAGTCGTTGCTCTGCCAAAAGTGATACTACCTACTAAAACGACAAAGTTTTCCAGAACAGAAACATTCTCCAAACTTCCAGCTCCATCCCAGCACCAGCAACAACGTGGAGCCTTTCTGGATAGAGATTGTAATGCGGCAGCCAATATTGCTCAAAAACTCTTTTCAGCAGCGGCACCGTTAAATGAAAGAGGTGTTTTGGTTGAAATATTGTAAAATAATCCAACACTAGCACTACTCCGTGCATTGGTGTAGTCGTATGACCATACACTGAGGCGAAAAGGCCCTTGTTAAAATCTTTGAAGTAAATTATTATAATAGATATTTATATTTTTAAAATAAATATAAAATAAAGTTAATGAAATGGCTTTCCCCTTTGAATCAGATTGGGCCATATTAATTTTAGTTATTGTTATATTAATAATATTGATTATAATATTAGCTACAATTAATTATAAGCGTAAAGATTCTATAAAAGAAAAATCATCATCTACTACTAATCCTTTACTGGGCAACCACCCGCCAACCATATAGGATTGAAATTTCTTTTCATTTTTCAGCAAACACTCACCGAAGTAGGGGTGTGACTATGGATCCAAATATCATCAAAAAAGAACCTCTGGAACCTTTTGATGAAAAAGTAATTAATTCTTTTACAACCATAATGAAAAATTATACTATAGCTTCAACTTTAGTTTTTTTATTTTTAAAAAATTTTCCCTAATCTTTTTTTTTTTTTAGTTTTCTGAAGAAAGAGTATTTATATTTTAATTTTTTAAACATTCTAAAGGTTTTCTTTGTAACATAATTATCTAAAGAGAATTTTTTAGGTTGATTGTTGGGCCACATCTTTTGGAGAGGAGCCAATTGGGATCTCGTAGTAATATATAAAAGAAGAAGAGAATGATATAAAGAAGAAGAGGTGGATATAAAAGAAGAACCTCTGGAATCATCTAATTTTTTAAATAAAATTTATACGGATAAAAAAATTTACTGCTGTTCCTATTGCAATAAGTCATTCCTAAGGAAAGCATATATGAAAAGACACATGGCTATACATTGCGATGAGAGGGCCTATAAATGTGATAAGTGTAATAAATCTTTTAAAATAAAAGAATATCTAAAAACACACGAGAGGATACATACAGGGGTAAAATTGTTTGTTTGCAAATACTGTGGTAGGAAGTTTATGAGGAAAGAGGACACGATGGTTCACGAACGCATTCATACAGGAGAAAAGCCATATATATGTCCTCAATGTGATCGTAGTTTTCGAACTCGGTCTCATATCAGAGCCCACATCAAAACACATCTGTAAAAAATCTTTGTATAATGTTTTTTTTTTTAATAAAGTTTTTTCCTCTCCTTTAAACCCTTTAGCAGGTAAATGATTGTATTATATTTGGAATTTTTTCTCTCTCTCAAGGTTGTGTTGTTAGTCTTGGGAAAATAAAAAAAAGGTATTATATTCTTTTTTATTTTAGCCTATTAATTTTTACATTCAAAAATGGAAATTTATATATTTCCATCTTACTCTTCAGTCAAAATCTTAAATCTAAATAATACTTGAATTATTTGGATGCTATAAAATATAACATTTATTTGAAAGGTCTCTAGTCTTCCCAAATGGGTTCTGTTACTACAGCTACTGAGATTAATCCATATTTATTTCTCAAAGACATAATAAAAGGTTGATTAACGGTAAGAGTTGGAACCCCATCAACATAAGAGTCGACACCAATTCTGACCCCTTTTTCATCCATCTCAAATTTATTTTCCAAATGAATATTATACACATATACACCTTCTTCAATAAACTTTGACATAAAATTTCCCCTCATATAAGGAGGTGGATACAAAGAATGTGATTTGCTTATTTTAACTTTTGGAAGCACAACTTTATGAAGACCATTATATTTCCTAACTTCATACTTTTCCAACAAATTTTTATTAAAGACCACCCTTTTTAAATGGGTTAGTTCTTTTTTAGTAAATTTCTCATCTCGTGCAGTAAAGAAGAAATCTTTTTTGGAAGATATGAATATTGTCACCACACTATCATCTTCTGTATTTATTTCAAAAAAATTAATTCCATCTGAAAAGCCAATTTTACTAAGACCGCCTGAAAACATCTTAGCTTTTCTTTGGGGTTTTTTTCACCTATTCCCCAAAAGGGTTGAGTACCAGCATCTTTCATGTTATTCTTCCAACGGATGTTTACATTGAGACCAATACAGGGAACAAAAGCCAGACATGATGAGGGTGGTAATTTCAACTCATAACTACTACCGAAAAGCTTCTTCATCATCTCTTCCATCAGTTTTCTTAGACTTTCTTGATTTCTTCGCTCGAACTGACCAACCGATAAATATTTCTCTTTTCTTAACTTGGATAAATAAGATTTTTCTTTCATTTCCAAATCTTTAGCCAGAAATAGACCCACATTCATTCTTCCACTTTCGTGTAACTCAGCAAAATTAAACATAAAAACAGATACAGCTTCATCTCCTTTATCTAAGTGCCATATAATATCAAGGAGATACTTGAAAGCAAAGAACGAGATGTATGTATTCCCATTATCATTCTTGAGAGCCTCTATCATAATGGATTTATCCCGATTCTTCATCAGGGGGTCCTCTTCTCTCTTGTACGCCTCCATCTTTTCTTATAGCTCTTGTCGGGATGAGAGGAGCTTTATATATCCCCTGTTGCCCCTTTCCTATATTGTTTTTATTTTTTCTGTTTCATATAACTTATTATCTTGAGAATAATTTATACAAATTTTTATTATAAGAATCAAAATATACAAAAAACCCAAACACATATATCAATTTCATTTCTCTATATATAAAAATAAAAAAGGTATTATATTTTATAATCAAAAATGAAAATTTATATATTTCTATCTTACTCTTCAGTCAAAATCTTAAATCTAAATAATACTTGAATTATTTGGATGCTATAAAATATAACATTTATTTGAAAGGTCTCTAGTCTTCCCAAATGGGTTCTGTTACTACAGCTACTGAGATTAATCCATATTTATTTCTCAAAGACATAATAAAAGGTTGATTAACGGTAAGAGTTGGAACCCCATCAACATAAGAGTCGACACCAATTCTGACCCCTTTTTCATCCATCTCAAATTTATTTTCCAAATGAATATTATACACATATACACCTTCTTCAATAAACTTTGACATAAAATTTCCCCTCATATAAGGAGGTGCATCCAAAGAATGTGATTTGCTTATTTTAACTTTTGGAAGCACAACTTTATGAAGACCATTATATTTCCTAACTTCATACTTTTCCAACAAATTTTTATTAAAGACCACCCTTTTTAAATGGGTTAGTTCTTTTTTAGTAAATTTCTCATCTCGTGCAGTAAAGAAGAAATCTTTTTTGGAAGATATGAATATTGTCACCACACTATCATCTTCTGTATTTATTTCAAAAAAATTAATTCCATCTGAAAAGCCAATTTTACTAAGACCGCCTGAAAACATCTTAGCTTTTCTTTGGGTTTTTTTTTTCACCTATTCCCCAAAAGGGTTGAGTACCAGCATCTTTCATGTTATTCTTCCAACGGATGTTTACATTGAGACCAATACAGGGAACAAAAGCCAGACATGATGAGGGTGGTAATTTCAACTCATAACTACTACCGAAAAGCTTCTTCATCATCTCTTCCATCAGTTTTCTTAGACTTTCTTGATTTCTTCGCTCGAACTGACCAACCGATAAATATTTCTCTTTTCTTAACTTGGATAAATAAGATTTTTCTTTCATTTCCAAATCTTTAGCCAGAAATAGACCCACATTCATTCTTCCACTTTCGTGTAACTCAGCAAAATTAAACATAAAAACAGATACAGCTTCATCTCCTTTATCTAAGTGCCATATAATATCAAGGAGATACTTGAAAGCAAAGAACGAGATGTATGTATTCCCATTATCATTCTTGAGAGCCTCTATCATAATGGATTTATCCCGATTCTTCATCAGGGGGTCCTCTTCTCTCTTGTACGCCTCCATCTTTTCTTATAGCTCTTGTCGGGATGAGAGGAGCTTTATATATCCCCTGTTGCCCCTTTCCTGTATTGTTTTTATTTTTTCTGTTTCATATAACTTATTATCTTGAGAATAATTTATACAAATTTTTATTATAAGAATCAAAATATACAAAAAACCCAAACACATATATCAATTTCATTTCTCTATATATAAAAATAAAAAAGGTATTATATTTTATAATCAAAAATGAAAATTTATATATTTCTATCTTACTCTTCAGTCAAAAGATGAAAGGAAAATCTGCTATAAAATATAATATTTATTTGAAAGGTCTCTAGTCTTCCCAAATGGGTTCTGTTACTACAGCTACTGAGATTAATCCATATTTATTTCTCAAAGACATAATAAAAGGTTGATTAACGGTAAGAGTTGGTATAACCCCATCAATACAACAGGCGATACCAATCGATGCAATTCTGACCCCTTTTTCATCCATCTCAAATTTATTTTCCAAGTGAATTTCATTCAGATATACACCTTCTTCAATAAACTTTGACATAAATTTTCCCCTCATATAAGGAGGTGCATCCAAAGAATGTGATTTGCTTATTTTAACTTTTGGAAGCACAACTTCATGAATACCATCATATTTCATAACTTCATACTTTTCCAACAAATTTTTATCAAAGACCACCCTTTTTAAATGGTTTAGTTCATTTCTAGTAAATTTCTCATCTCGTGCAGTAAAGAAGAAATCTTTCTTGGAAGATATGAATATTGTCACTACACTATTATCTTCTGTATTTATTTCAAAAAAAGTAATCCCATCTGAAAAGCCAATTTTACTAAGACAGCCTGAAAACATCTTAGCTTTTCTTTGGGGTTTTCTTCATCTATTCCCCAAAAGGGTTGAGTACCAGCATCTTTCATGTTATTCTTCCAACGGAGGTTTACATTAAGACCAATACAGGCAACAAAAGCCAGATATGATGAGGGTAGTAATTTCAACTCATAACTACTACCGAAAAGCTTCTTCATCATCTCTTCAATCAGTTTTCTTAGACTTTCTTGATTTCTTCGCTCGAACTGATCAACCGATAAATATTTCTCTTTTCTTAAATTGGATAAATAAGATTTTTCTTTCATTTTCAAATCTTTAGCGAAATACACCCACATTCATTCTTCCACTTTCGTGTAACTCAGCAAAATGAGACATAAAAACAGATACAGCTTCATCTCCTTTATCTAAGTGCCATATAATATCAAGGAGATACTTGAAAGCAAAGAACGAGATGCATGTATTCCCATTATCATTCTTGAGAGCCTCTATTATAATGGATTTATCCCAATCCTTTTCTTCCAACAGGGGTTCCTCTTCTGGCGCCTCCATCTTTTCTTATAGCTCTTGTCGGGATGAGAGGAGCTTTATATATCCCCTGTTGCCCCTTTCCTTTTTGTTTTTATTTTTTCTGTTTCATATAACTTATTATTTTGAGAATAATTTATACAATATTTTATTATAAGAATCAAAAATCCAAACATATATCAATTTCATTTCTCTATAGATTATTATTTTAAAAATATTTATTCACATGCATAATATTCTATTATGCCCATATAGGCTCTGTTACTACACCTACAGTGGCTAAACCATTTTTATCCCTAAAACGTAAAATAAAAGGTTCGTTGACAATAAGTTTTGACACTCCAGTATTTTCTGACTCAGTCCTAATTCCCCTTTTACCCATTTCAAATGCACTTTCTAAATATATTTCATATAAATGTATATTTTTATCAATATATGGTTTCATAAAAAACTTTTCTCTTAAATTAGAAGGAACATTCAAACAGTGAAAAGTAGATATTTTAACTTTGGGAATTTCAACAATATTTAAACCAAAATATTTCTCAATTTTATAGTTTGTTAATACATTGTCATTGAATACTATATTTTTTAATCGGTAAAAATCTTCCCTGGTATATTTATTTCTTCGTGCACTGAACAACTCATTTCGAAATTCAGACCAAAGAGTAAATATTGTTATTACACCATTAAATTTTGTTTTCATTTCAAATATTCTTACACCATTTACAATCCCTATTTTACATAATCTTCCTGAAAACATTTGAGCATATCGTTGAGGTTTTATTTTATTTATTTCCCAAAAAGGTCGATTACCAACATCTTTTATATCTTCGAGCCAATAAAAACCTACATTGATTCCAATACAGGGAACTATACTGAAATGTTCTAATCCTTCCACTGTAAATTTATAGTTATCACCAAATTTTTCTTTCATCAGCTTCTCTATTGTTTTTCCTAGACTATCTTTCGAACCCTGGATGAATCGATCGACTGATAAATTCATTTTTTTAAATTCTAACCAATAAGATTTTTCTATACTTAAATTTTTACTAAAATAAACACCAATGCACACCTGGTTGTACAACTCTTCAGATAAATTTAAAAATCTAGATAAAGATTCAAAACCTTCATTCAACATCGATAAGAAGTTTACAAAATATTTGAAAGATAAAGGTGAAAAACATGAATTTCCATCTTTTTCCATAAGGGTTTCAGTTATAATGGGATCAAGTTTTGTCTTGTTGTTCCTCTTTTCTCTTCTTAGAAAAGAATAACTCTATAACTTCTGTTTCTCTCTTGTCAGAATGATCCATCATAAGTAACTTACTGATTTCTTTTAAGAAAAAGCATTTATTCCTTCGTATTCATCATATATTTCTTTATTGAAAGGAATGAGGAATTTTCTGGAGAACATGGCCACTTCTTTAAGGATGTCTTTATATTTCATCGCTCCCATATTTATAGAATCATCAAAGTTTTTATCAAAATTGAATAATCTCGTTCCTTTTATAAATTCTATATATCTCCTTTTAATAACTAAAACACATAATAATAAACAATATATTAAAAATGCAAGAATTGGTAGAGAAAGAGCCATATTCAGTACAAGAGCCAAAGGAATAAAAAAAGATAAGGAAAGTAGAATGAAAGTAACAATATTATTATTATCATTACAGCGCTCCCTCTCTCTCTAGAGTTGCTTTGAGAAGGAGACGACGTGCATTATAACCTATAACTTTTCCATGAATAGATGCCTTTTGAAGAATTTTTGAAACATCTTCCTTAATTTTATCGCATTTAGCTTTTTCATCAAAATGTTCCATTATTTCATCGCCTTTAATGGGCTGGCCATACTGATTAATAGTTCTCGAACCAAGATATTGATAATAATATTTTAAGTATAGCTGGTTTTCTTCTTCTTGGAACATTGGTTTATCATTAAACAAATCCATCATTAACTGTTGATAAGTAGAATAAGTTTCTCCCGTGACTGGATCTACCGAACTCTCAAAAGAAGATGAGAAAGAAAGATTTGAATCTATTACATAATTGAGTAAATCACGGGGACTGAAGGGAGCTGTTGTAGATTCAGCATCTGTTATATTCATTTTAATACGGAATGATTCGTTGAAAGAGTGGGCATATTTTTCAAGATCAGCTCTGTATTTAATTTCATTCATCCAGCTCGTATCTATGGCAAAATCCAAAATGAGTCCGATAATAGAGATGAAGGTTAAAACCATAGCAACAACATTAAATGCTATAGTCGCTAATTTGGCCAACAATTTCAGCATCTGAACTACCACCTTCACTAAGGATTTCACTGCTAGACCAATAAATCTTCTACCGATTGAAGCAGCCACAAAAAAGGAAGCCGCCTTGACACCAGCCTGAGTACTTATTTTACCCATTGTAGCGCTTGTCAGTTTAGCTGTTATTTTTTTACCACCCTCCGCCAAAATATCTAAAATCTTGTCCACCACAACATCGGTTCCTAGATTGGCTACAATATTATTCAAAAAATCAAAATTATCCTCTAACCCCTGCATCAACCGACCTATACTTAATAAATCTTCCCAAATCTTTAAAGCAATATTCTGAACAGGAGCATCCCAGAAATTTTCTGTCGGGACGTGTGGTATCGGTATGAGATCGTTATTTGATGGGTTTCTTATTCGTGTAACCAAATAATAATTCTTACAATCTCCTTCCCTCTGACGAATATTAGAAATAATTTTACTTTTATATTTAAATAATATATTTAATATTGTAATAAAATACGCTCTTTCTTTTTCGCTCATTTCACTTTCTCCTATATTTACAACTTCTGATAAAAATATTTTTTATTTCATCTATACTATTCACACCTACAGATATTTTTGTGAAAAGAAACATCAGATCATTTATTAAACCATATACCTCCTCCTCTTTGAAGGTGTCGGGATATTTCTTACTATAAGAAGATGAAAACCTTCGGATGAGATCCTTCTCAAAGTCCTTATCCATATCTCTCAACAATAAAGACTGAAGCACCTTTCTGTAATTTAAACCATCCTTTTTCTCCTCCTCCAGGTTTACGACAGACCCGTTATCTAAAGTTACCTCTTTCGCTGAGGGACCTATTTTAGTAATTTTTGGTAAACTCTCTTGAATGGCTGTATTATTTTCTAAATAGATAAAGTTCGTCAGAACATCACCCAAAAAAAACCTAGCAATATATCCACCTGCTGTTGTATAACAATCTTTTCCTTCTGGATCAAACTCTTTTGAAAATATTGACAGTAGGGGTAATTTGGTACTATACTGGAAACATTTTTATCTACTACTGTAAATGGGGGTAGATCGGGGTTGTTGAAACCTTCTACCCTTCCAGCAGAACTGAAACGCGATACGGGTATCGTGGCCCAGGTCAACAATTGTGGGTTTATGGCTCGACAGAAACCATTTTTATCTAAACCAGGAAGGAAATAATTTCCTGATGGTATAGGTTTTCCTGAAAGAGGATCCACCTGTTTATTTATAAGAAAGCAATTAGCCTGACAAGTCTCAAATTTCATACCTCCTGCATTGACCTCACTGTGTGCCGATTCATAAAAATCGCAAGCCACATGAGTGCCAGGATCCTCATCCTTAAATTTAGATGGATCATTGGGATGACAATTAAAGGCTGTACAGTCAAAGAGATCTTGATCCCATTCAAGTTCTAAATAGTCATTTATTTTTTGGTTTTCCTCGACATAAACACCAATTTCTTTCCATCCTGATTTTCCCTTATTTATAAGTCTCATTCCCCGAAATAAATCAGGTCTATATTTGAGTGCTATGGAATATTTTATATCCTCAGTGGCTTTACATGCATAAAGTATGGCATCGCTAAGATCGTCTTTACCTAAATCTGTCATTTTTTAAATTCTCTCAAATATTGTATATTTATAATATTTTTATATTTATAAAAAAATTCAGTAGCTTTAATTTTTTTCTTCTCTTATACAGTCCTAAATATTTTTTTTTATTTTTTTTTATAATAAATGTTATGTTCTATTTGTTTAGGAAAGATCAAAGGTGCTTTTGGTTCCCCAGGGAAATGTAATCATTTTTTTTTGTCTTCATTGTATTTTGGAGTGGAGTAAGGTATGAATTATTATTTTTATTAATTTTTTATGCAAAGATTTTCTAATATTA